>NC_135536.1:130946758-131247667 GCF_045843805.1 Urocitellus parryii | reverse complement strand
TTCAGATATACTTCACCCAAACTATGTATCACAAAAGACAGAATATAGAACCAGATAGGAAAATATAGCTGTTTTTTTTAATTAAAACTGACATTTAAGAGATTTTTAAAAATGTAAATGATATCCTTCATCATATAAAACATTTTTTGAATAATAGAAGGATTTTGTTTGTTTGTTTTGTTTTTTGGTACAGGGGATTAAACCTAGAGGCACTTTACCAGTGAGCTATATCCCCAGCCCATTTTATTTTCTATTTTGAGACTGGGTATTACAAAGTTGCTTTCGGCCTCGCTAAATTGCTGAGGCTGGTCTTGAATTTGTGATCCTCCTTCCTCACCCTCCTGAGTCACTGGGATTATAGGTATACAGCACTATACACCACTGCATCCAGCAAGTAATTGTTATTTTTAATAAAAATGTTATATGGGAAATAATGGGTATTATTTTAAAATGAATTAATAAGTATTTTTAAAATTTCTGATATTTCTAATTAAGTAAATATTAATAGATATAACACATATAAATAAAAACAATTTTGGGCCCTCAGTAACTTCTCAGAGTATTAAAGAGGTCCTGAGACCAAGAATAAATTAGAGTAAATGGTGAGAGATCAGACTGGAAGGATAACTTGGGATCAGATTGTGAAGGGCAATATATGCTAGAATAAGGAATTTATACTTGATCAATGTTGTAGAAATAACAACAGCTTCAGGGGCAGAAGAATGAAAGCAAGTACACTGGTGAATAGTGTGGCTGTCCACCTAACATTTACTCCATCCTCTGCACCTCCCCTCAATTATATGGCAGCCTTGAGATTTCAGGACTTGGTTCCAACTCTCCAGGGGTGGAAAGAACTTGACCAATTTAAGCTAGTACTAATCCTCTTGTATCTATAGTTGGGTCAGAGATGGGCAGCCTTCTGACATGGTCTTCAATTGTCCCTGCCACCTGGTATTCATACCCATTGTGTAATACCCTTGCATATGGGCTGAACCTAATGACTTGCTTCTAATGAATAGAATGGAGCAAAAAATTGATAAGATGTCACTTCCAAGACTGAATTTAAAAAACTCTCACTTTTTTAAAAAAACAAACAAACAAACAAAAAAACTCTCACTTTTGTTTTGGTAGTATTCACTTGCTAGCAAGAGATTCTTACTGAGGAAGCCAGTTGCCATGCTGCAAGTTGCCTCATGGAGAGATCCATGTGCAAAGGAATCAAGGGAGGCTTCTGGTCAACAGCTTGTGAGAAACTGGGGACTTCAGTCCAACAAATGTAAGGAACTGAATCTTGCCAGTAACTATTTGAATTTAAAAGAGGATCTATTCCCAGTTAAACCTTAGGATGACTGGACTGCTAATACCTGACTGAAACTCTGAGAGATACCCAAATAGAGGATTCAGCAAGTTGCACCTTCCTGGATTCCTAGTCCACACAAGAGACAAGATAATAAATGCTGCTTTAAGCCACTAGGTTTGGGGGTAATTTGTTAGGTGGCAATAGATAACTATTACAGCAGGTCTAAGCCAATCAGTGCTTGGTGTTCTCCTGGCCAGAGATCAGAAACCTCTACTTTCTATCCAAGAAAGTTAAGAAGGGAAGCACTAAAGTGTTCTGGATAAGGGAGTCTGCCCCTTTCTGACTCATGATTTCACTGATAGGAGGGAGAAGGCAGTCAAGAGAACCTTTTGGGGTAAAGAGGTATCCCTTGTAAGAAATTCTTTTCTCTTACCCATACCAAAATTCATAACCACCAACAACCACCTGTCTTGAGGTCATCAGGATTTTCATCCTTATATGCCTTTCATCCTCGCTTACTTCAGTTCTGACAGATGGGCTCCAGAGCATCCATCACTTTCTGGGCTCTTATTCCTAGTCAGCTATGTATGTATCCTTTTATGTCTTCATCTCTTAGAGGTTCTCTCCCACCCCAAAATTCCTCAGTTTCTTCCATGGCATCCCCTGGAAATCAGCAAACCACTAGAAAAATCTGTATTTAACATAATTTTCCAAAATATTCCACTCACAAACTTATTCTGAGACCTTGTTTCCCCTAAAGGCAGTGCTATTTCTTTCCCTGCAAGCCTCTCAAATGGCAATTCTTTCCTTTCCCATACCTTTGTTACTTACTACTATCCCTGGAGATGGGGACAGTGTCGTTCTTGTTTATAAGCCATTCTTCCTCTTTTCTGTTCTCCCCTCCCCTGAAAAAAAAAATCCTCCCAGCTTTCATTCCCACTGAATGACTATAAGTAATTCCTTGATACATAACTACAGAGTCCCTGGATTATTCATCCATCACCTTGAAGTTTTAGCTTAGGCCCACTGTCATTCAATGTCATAACTTCTATAATTTCAATGGCCATGTAGATAATTTTTCAACACTCTGGTCTCTTGATTTCTTGGTGTCCTCCCTTCAAAGATCTCATCTTCCACCCTACCTCAGTGACTTCCATGGTTATTTCTTAGAAAGTGATTTGCAGCCACTGGGAGTTTTTATAAATATTTTATAAATATTCTATTAAAGCACTGTTTCGTGAACAAGCTTATAGAGGGACATTTCATGTTGAACTTAGGGGTTCCTACTAGCAATCAATGGATAGGAGTGGTTAGTGCTCACATGATAGATTGTCCCACTCATAAAATATCAACAGCACCCACACTGTCACCAGAAACTATTGCAACCCTTCTATAATTTGACTCAAACATTTTATTCTTCTATTACCACCTATATTTCCAGCTCACTCCCTCTATCTGGTATTCTAACTCATTAATTTGATACAAAAAAATTGTTGATCTTATCTCTTCTTTATGTCCATATTCCCCACTTAACATAGTTTGAATCCAATGATTATAATCAATCTCCCTTGTATACATCCTCAACTCCCTGGCCTCTAACCTCCTGTACTTTAATCTCTTGGCAAATTCCAATTCTAGTTAAATTCAATTCTCTGTTCTGTGCATAACTGAATACACCTGGAGAGAAACACACAATTATATAATCACTGCTCTCACTTTAAATTCATGATCACTAGCCCTTACCTCTGTCTGTCAGAACTTCATTTCTCAAGTCTATTCACTCTCCTATTCTTCTAAGTGACTATTTTACACCTTTTCCTTTCTCTTGAATCTTTCAACACTTTTCCTTGTTCTCACTCTCAAGTGCTGACCTTGCTTCTTCAGAATATAGAAGCAATCACATCAGAACTTGAATGACCTCTCACCCTGAATATCTACTTACCTGTATCTGTGCTCAAATTCTCTGCCTTTTCCTCTTGTTTCAATAGATGACCTATGGCAACCCCTCCCTATGTGTACTAGATCTTATGTCTTTTTGCCTTCTAAATAGAGGACACTGTATCAACAATTATTTCTTACATTAACATTTTGTGGTAATTCCTCACTTTGATCATTCTTCTGGCACAGGCGCTGTAAATTCTACATTAGAAAAAAGTCCCTCTTGACATCCCAGACCATGACTATTAAGTACTCAAAAAATATTTAATATTAGGCTAATAGCCCTAATATTACTATATTAGGGCCTCTTACTATAATGAAGAGAGTAGGTATTGACCAAAAGAACAGAATAGAGGAGAGAGAGAGTCCCATGGCTATATGACAGATGAGAATGTATAGATCACAGAGGGGAAAAAAAAGGACCATTCAATAAATGATGCTGGCTTAAATGGTTAACCATGTTTAAACAAGACAGAAAAATAGTATCCATTAAAGAAACGTTTGATACAGTTGACTACAATAAAATTAAGAAAGTATGTTTTGTAAAAGATCATAAAGAAGTTGAATAGACAAGACACAAACTTGGAGAAGATATCTGTGAGGTATGTGACAATTCATGTTAGAATCTAGAATATGCAAAGCCCTACAAATCAATAAGAAAAAAAATCTAATGGGAAAATGGGAAAAAAATTAAAAAATGAACACTGCATAGAGAGCAAACATTGGTGAATCAATAAACATGAAAATAAGCACAATCTTATTACTAATCAGAAAACTACAAATTAACACTATAATAACCATTTTATACCCACAGTATTGGCAAAAACCAAAGTCTGACAATGCCAAGTTAATTATGGTGAACTCTTATACACTGCTGATGGGAGTACAAATTGGCCCAGGGAAGGTAATTTGGTATTATCTTGTAAAGTTAAAAAACCATAAAGTTAGTACTTTCAGTTCCAGTTACCCACTATAAGGAAACTCTTATACATGTTCACTAGGAGACAAAATAAAAATGTTCATAGCAACATAGTTCTTGTCTGCAAAAACCTGGAAACAACCCAAATGCCCATCAACACCACAGTGCATAAATAAACTGTGGTGTGCTCGCAAAACTAAATCTTTTTTTAAAAATATTTTTTAGTTGTACATGGACACAGTGTCCTTATTTTGTTTGTTTACTTTTTTTAATGTGGTGCTGAGGATCAAGCCCAGTGCCTCATATGTGGGAGGCAAGTGCTTTACTGCTGAGCCACACCCCAGCCACCACAAAACTAAATCTTTTACAACAATGAAAACTGAATCACCTCCTGCCACATATAATAACATGAAGGAATCTTAAAAGCACAGTGGTAAGTATCTTTATTTTTTAAAAGTTCAAAACCAAGCAAAATTAATTGATTTTTAAAAGAATATATTGTTTAAATATGTATGTACATGGTAGGTATGGACTAAAATTAAAAATAAAAAATCAAGCCCTCCCCCAGTGCCTGCAAGCTTGGCGAACCTGCAACCCTCGGGCGGGCGGGTCAGGCCCAGCAACCAGCCAAGTAACAGAGCAGCTACACGCGCCTGCGGGGAACGCGGACCGGACCCACTAGGACAGGTCCGGCGGCTGGCTGAGGGCCAGGCCCATCCCCTCCCCCAGTGTCTGCAAGGTAGGTGGGACTGTGAACACCAGCAGAGCGGGCCCAAAGTCTGCTGAGGGGCGGAACCGGCCCCTCCCCCAGTGCCTGCAAGCTAGGCGAACCTGCAACCCTTGGGCGGGCGGGTCAGGCCCAGCAACCAGCCAAGTGACAGAGCAGCTACACGCGCCTGCGGGGAACGCGGACCGGACCCACTAGGACAGGTCCGGCGGCCGGCTGAGGGCCAGGCCCGTCTCCTCCCCCAGTGTCTGCAAGGTAGGCGGGACTGTGAACACCAGCAGAGTGGGCCCAAAGCCTGCTGAGGGCGGAACCGGCCCCTCCCCAAGTGCCTGCAAGCTAGGCGAACCTACAACCCATCAGGAGGTTAGGCCCAGCAACCTACGGAGTGACACAGGTGCCCCTGGCGCCTGCTGGGTAGGCAGACCTTTGACCGACCAGCAGAGCAGACCTAGGGCCTGCCAGCATGGTAGACGGATCACACTAATTGGAGGAGGATCACAGCCACTACCTGCCCTGCAAGGGTGATTTTTCAACTATACAAGAGCAATATAAATAAATAGAGGGAAAATATCAAAGACACAACAATTTCACCAAGCAGAAAGAAACGCCAGCAGTATGAAACGACAAGGAAAGAAAGGACCACAGGCAATGCAGGTCAACTCAACTTTAGAAGAGGTAATAGCTGCAACAGATGGAATGTCAGATAGAGAGCTCAGGACATACATGCTTCAGATGATCTGGAGTCTCAAGGAAGACATGAGACAGCAAAATCAGACAATGAAAGATCACATTGACAAACAAATCCAGGAAGTAAAAGATCAATTTCACAGGGAGATAGAGGTAATAAAAAACAAACAAATAGAAATCCTAGAAATGCAGGAAACAATAAACCAACTTAAAAATTCAATTGAGAATACTACCAGCAGAGTGGATCACTTAGAAGATAGAACATCAGACAATGAAGACAGAGTATTTCAACTTGAAAAGAACATAGACAGCTCAGCAAGTCTACTAAGAAACCATCAGCAGAACATTCAAGAACTATGGGATAATATCAAAAGACCAAACTTAAGAGTCATTGGGATACAGGAAGGCACAGAGCTCCAAACCAAAGGATTAAGCAATCTATTCAGTGAAATAATACAAGAAAACTTCCCAGACTTGAAGAATGAGACAGAATCCCAAATCCTAGAAGTCTACAGGACGCCGAATGTGCAAAATCATAAGAGATCCACACCTAGACACATTATAATGAAGATGTCCAACATACAGAATAAGGAGAGAATTTTAAAAGCTACAAGGGAAAGGAAGCAGATTACATTTAGGGGTAAACCAATCAGGATAACAGCTGATCTCTCAACACAGACTCTGAAAGCTAGAAGATCCTGGAATAACATATTTCAAACGCTAAAAGAAAATGGGTTCCAACCAAGAATCGGGTATCCCGCGAAATTAAGCTTCAGGATGGAAGATGAAATTAAAACATTCCACGACAAACAAAAGTTAAAAGAATTTGCAGCTAGAAAACCATCTCTTCAAAAAATCCTTGGCAAAACACTACAGGAAGAGGAAATGGAAAACAACAATGAAAACCAACAGTGGGAGGTAGGACAGTAAAGGGGGGAAAATAATCAAAGAGGAAAACAAATCAGGTTTGTTTTAATAAACATTAATAAACAAACTATAGCATTAATAAACAAACTATGGCTGGAAGAACAAACCATATCTCAATAATAACCCTAAATGTTAATGGCTTAAACTCACCAATTAAGAGACACAGGCTAGTTGAATGGATCACAAAACAAGACCCAACAATATGCTGCCTGCAGGAGACGCATTTGATAGGAAAAGATATTCATAGACTGAAGGTGAAAGGTTGGGAAAAATCATATCACTCATATGGACTGCGGAAACAAGCAGGAGTGTCCATACTCATATCAAATAAAATAGATTTCAAGCCAGAGTTAATCAAAAGGGATAAAGAGGGACACTACATACTGCTCAAGGGAACCATACACCAACAAGACATAACAATCATAAATATATATGCCCCAAACAACGGGGCTGCTATGTTCATCAAGCAAACTCTTCTCAAGTTCAAGAATCTAATAGACCACCATACAATAATCATGGGAGACTTTAACACACCTCTCTCACCACTGGACAGATCTTCCAAACAAAAGCTGAATAAGGAAACTATACAACTCAATAATACAATTAACAACCTAGACTTAATTGACACATATAGAATATACCACCCAACATCAAGCAGCTACACTTTTTTCTCAGCAGCACATGGATCCTTCTCAAAAATAGATCATATATTATGTCACAGGGAAACTCTTAGTCAATATAAAGGAGTAGAGATAATACCATGCATCTTATCTGATCACAATGGAATGAAACTGAAAATCAACGATAAAAGAAGGAAGGAAAAATCATGCATCACTTGGAGAATGAACAATAGGTTACTGAATGATCAATGGGTTTTAGAAGACATCAAGGAGCAAATTAAAAAATTCTTAGAGTTAAATGAAAACACAGACACAACATATCGGAATCTTTGGGACACATTGAAAGCAGTTCTAAGAGGAAAATTCATTGCTTGGAGTGCATTCCTTAAAAAAAGAAAAAACCAACAAATAAATGATCTCATACTTCATCTCAAAATCCTAGAAAAAGAAGAGCAAAACAACAGCAAAAGAAGTAGAAGGCAAGAAATAATTAAAATCAGAGCTGAAATTAATGAAATCGAAACAAAAGAAACAATTGAAAAAATTGACAAAACTAAAAGTTGGTTCTTTGAAAAAATAAATAAAATTGACAGACCCTTAGCCATGCTAACGAAGAGAAGAAGAGAGAGAACTCAAATTACCAGCATACGGGATGAAAGAGGCAATATCACAACAGACACTTCAGAAATACAGAAGATAATCAGAAATTATTTTGAATCCTTATACTCCAATAAAATAGAAGATAGTGAAGGCATCGATAAATTTCTTAAGTCATATAATCTGCCCAGATTGAGTCAGGAGGATATAGACAACCTAAACAGACCAATATCAATTGAGGAAATAGAAGAAACCATCAAAAGATTACCATCTAAGAAAAGCCCAGGACCGGACGGGTATACAGCAGAGTTTTACAAAACCTTTGAAGAGGAACTAATACCAATACTTTTCAAGCTATTTCAGGAAATAGAAAAAGAGGGAGAACTACCAAATTCATTCTACGAGGCTAACATCACCCTGATTCCGAAACCAGACAAAGACACTTCAAAGAAAGAAAACTACAGACCAATATCTCTAATGAACCTAGATGAAAAAATCCTCAATAAAATTCTGGCGAATCTGATACAAAAACATATCAAAAAAATTGTGCACCATGATCAAGTAGGATTCATCCCTGGTATGCAAGGTTGGTTCAATATACGGAAATCAATAAATGTTATTCACCACATCAATAGACTTAAAAATAAGAACCATATGATCATCTCGATAGATGCGGAAAAAGCATTCGACAAAGTACAGCATCCCTTTATGTTCAAAACTCTTGAAAAACTAGGGATAACAGGAACATACCTCAACATTGTAAAAGCAATTTATGCTAAGCCTCAGGCTAGCATCATTCTGAATGGAGAAAAATTGAAGGCATTCCCTCTAAGATCTGGAACAAGACAGGGATGCCCTCTTTCACCACTTCTGTTCAACATAGTTCTCGAAATACTGGCCAGAGCAATTAGACAGACGAAAGAAATTAAAGGCATAAAAATAGGAAAAGAAGAACTTAAATTATCACTATTTGCAGATGACATGATTCTATACCTAGCAGACCCAAAAGGGTCTACAAAGAAACTATTAGAGATAATAAATGAATTCAGCAAAGTGGCAGGTTATAAAATCAACACGCATAAATCAAAGGCATTCCTGTATATCAGCGACAAATCCTCTGAAATGGAAACGAGGACAACCATGCCGTTCACAATATCCTCAAAAAGAATAAAATACTTGGGAATCAACCTAACAAAAGAGGTGAAAGACTTATACAATGAAAACTACAGAACCCTAAAAAGAGAAATTGAAGAAGACCTTAGAAGATGGAAAAACATACCCTGTTCACGGATAGGCAGAACTAACATCATCAAAATGGCGATATTACCAAAAGTTCTCTATAGGTTTAATGCAATGCCAATCAAAATCCCAACGGCATTTCTTGTAGAAATGGAGAAAGCAATCATGAAATTCATATGGAAGAATAAAAGACCCAAAATAGCAAAAACAATACTAAGCAGGAAGTGTGAATCAGGTGGTATAGCGATTCCAGATCTCAAACTATACTATAGAGCAATAGTAACAAAAACAGCATGGTACTGGTACCAAAACAGGCGAGTGGACCAATGGTACAGAATAGAGGACACAGAAACCAACCCACAAAACTACAACTTTCTTATATTTGATAAAGGGGCTAAAAGCATGCAATGGAGGAAGGATAGCATCTTCAACAAATGGTGCTGGGAAAACTGGAAATCCATATGCAACAAAATGAATCTGAATCCCTTTCTCTCGCCAAGCACAAAAGTTAACTCAAAATGGATCAAGGATGTTGATATCAAATCAGAGACAGGGCATCTGATAGAAGAAAAAGTTGGCTATGACCTACATGCTGTGGGGTTGGGCTCCAAATTCCTCAATAGGACACCCATAGCACAAGAGTTAACATCTAGAATCAACAAATGGGACTTACTTAAACCAAAAAGTTTTTTTCTCAGCAAAAGAAACAATAAGAGAGGTAAATAGGGAGCCTACATCATGGGAACAAATCTTTACTCCTCACACTTCAGATAGAGCCCTAATATCCAGAATATATAAAGAACTCAGAAAATTAGACAATAAGATAACAAATAACCCAATCAACAAATGGGCCAAGGACTTGAATAGACACTTCTCAGAGGAGGACATACAATCAATCAATAAGTACATGAAAAAATGCTCACCATCTCTAGGAGTCAGAAAAATGCAAATCAAAACCACCCTAAGATACCATCTCACTCCAGTAAGATTGGCAGCCATTATGAAGTCAAACAACAATAAGTGCTGGCGAGGTTGTGGGGAAAAGGGTACACTTGTACATTGTTGGTGGGACTGCAAATTGGTGCAGCCAATTTGGAAAGCAGTATGGAGATTTCTTGGAAAGCTGGGAATGGAACCACCATTTGACCCAGCCATTCCCCTTCTCGGTCTATTCCCTAAAGACCTAAAAAGAGCATGCTACAGGGACACTGCTACATCGATGTTCATAGCAGCACAATTTACAATAGCAAGACTGTGGAATCAACCTAGATGCCCTTCAATAGACGAATGGATAAAAAAAATGTGGCATTTATACACAATGGAGTATTACTCTGCAGTAAAAAATGACAAAATCATAGAATTTGGTGGGAAATGGATGGCATTAGAGCAGATTATGCTAAGCGAAGCTAGCCAAGCCCTAAAAAACAAATGCCAAATGTCTCCTTTGATATAAGGAGAGTAACTAAGAACAGACTAGGGAAGAAGAGCACGAGAAGAAGACCAACATTAAACAAGGATGAGAGGTGGGAGGGAAAGGGAGAGAGAAGGGAAATTGCATGGAAATGGAAGGAGACCCTCAGGGTTATACAAAATTACATACAAGAGGAAGTGAGGGGAAAGGGAAAAACAGTACAAGGGGGAGGAATGAATTACAGTAGTGGGGGTAGAGAGAGAAGAGGGGAGGGGAGGGGAGGGGGGATAGTAGAGGATAGGAAAGGCAGCAGAATACAAGAGACATGAGTTTATCAATATGTAAATCAATGAAGTGTAACTGATGTGATTCTGCAAGCTGTATACGGGGTAAAATGGGAGTTCATAACCCGCTTGAATCAAAATGTGAAATATGATATATCAAGAACTATGTAATGTTTTGAACAACCAACATTAAAAAAATAAATTAAAAAAAAAATCAATACAGTAGTGTTCTTTCTGGACAAGAAGATGGGACTGGAAAGAACACTTAAATATATACAAATTAACTCTAATGTTTTTGGGTTGAGTGATATGGTCACTGATATTTATTATAAAAATATTATGCTTTGTAACATATTTAATATATACATATATACACATAGACACAAACACACATATTGTTTTATGTAACAGCTATATTATTAAAAATGAGTTAAAAATGAAATGTTCTTTGGTTCTTACTAGCTATGAGACCCTTGGCTGATTCTTTCAGCTTTAGTTTCTCCAGCTAAAAAATTCAAGACAATGCTTACACACCTACCTCCTGGGGTTTGTATGAGGAATAAATAAAATAATACAAGTATGGCGGTTGGCACAGCATGTAGCACATAGGTTGCTATTGCTGTCAAGTAGCAACTAGTATTTTCTGAGGTGCTTTCAAGATATTCAAGTAGAAACAACAGTTAGAAAAATATATCTACAATGTAGGAGATACAGAACAGAAAGTTATCAATAACACAACAACTGAAATCATGTCAGTGGGTAAGATGAATATGGGAGATCTTCAGTATACAAGTATGCTAAGACAGACTGAAGCAAGGAGCTCTAGAAAGACACTGAGAAGGAAGAGGGAGAGAAAGCAGAAGAGATTGGTTAACTGGAGGAAAAGTTAGGAGTAGAAATTACTTAATGATATTAAATGCTGCAGAAGTAAAAATGAAGATTAATTTAAAGGGCATACTAGATTTGGCAAAGAGAGAACCACGAGAGACCTTTCCAACAGCAGCTTCAACAAACTGGTTAAAGAAGAAACAAGAGCCAGGCATGGTGGCGCACATCTGTAATGTCAGCAACCCAAGTTTGATGACAATCTCAGCAATTTAGTGAAACCCTCTTAAAAATAAAAAATTATAAGGACTGGGTATGAAGCTCTGTGGTAAAGTACCCCTGTGTTCAAATCTTAGTATTGGTAGAGAGGAAAAAAAAAAAAAAGAAGAAACAAGAGTGCAATAGGTTTTCATGAGTAGGAGGTCATGAAATGGAGGCTGGGAGAAAAAGAGAACTGTTTTTAAGAAGTTTAGAGATGAAAAGAGTACAATATTTGGTTGGTAGGAGCTATCTTCAAGATTAAGGGAGACCTGAGACTGCTTATATGCAGAGGGGAAGGAGCCAACAGAAATGAAGATGAAAGTACATAGGAGAGAAAGGGGACAATTTAGTATCTTGGAGGAAGGAAGAAATGATATTCTGGACCCTGGAAAGGTGTGGATTAATGTTTCTCAAACTTTAATGTGTATATGAATTATTTGGAAAAGCTTTAGTTTAAATGCAGATTTTAATTCAGAGTTTGGGAGAATCTACATTTCTAATAAGTTCCCAGGTGATGTTGATGCTAATTGTTCAGAGACCATACTCTGAATAGTAAGGGAATAGAACAACCTTTCCCCTTTCACAAGAAGTCCATTAAGTTCATCAAACTCAGAAATAAGTTTGGAAGCAAAGAGGGAGAGAAACTGTGTGTTTTTGCTACATGCATATTGAAGCTACCTGGGATGAAAAGAGCAGGTAGGATAAAAAGAAAATCAAGTGAGCCAGATATTCAAATTCTCAGTGATTGTTGGCAGGTGCATGCATCTTGAAAGGATGCAGGCAAAGGTAATGATAGGACTATTTACTAGAGAGACATCAAGAGATAGAAAACAGAGGAAGGCTGAGCTGGGTGAAAGGAATAAGAGAACAATTAGAACCACAATACTCTTGAGAATAACTATAGAAAACTGGAATGAAGAAGGAAAGTTGAGAGGTGAACAGGATTGACATGAATAGGGAAGAACTCAGCTGAAACCAGAGGAGTAATATTTTCAGTGGGTTACTATTTTAAAATAATTTGATACTGTCCAACTAGTCTGCATAGAGAAAATGCTCATGGAAAATATGTAGGTGCAAACTCTGCTTTTATTACCAATTTTACAAATGTGCATTTGCTTGTGATGATGAAGTTAAATATCAACATTCAAATACTGCTTGAATATTTAAATATTTAGAGTCCCTACTGGTACATTCAATTACTTACTGCTTCTAGCAAAGCAGCAAAAATATGTAATATACTATTCTGAACATGTCACTGATTTAGTAAAAAAAATACAACTGTCAAATTTCATAATTTCAGTTAAGTACTTTAAAAAGACTCTGGGGGAGAAAAAAAAGACTCTGAATTTTCTATGTTAGTTTGAAAAAGAATAAATCTGTAAGGAATTCCAAACTGACAGGCAGGTGTAATTCACACTCGACTCTCATTCAAAGACTCTAAGCATCCCATCATTTATTCAGGATTTGTGAAAGGATGTATGTAGCAAGCTGAGAATAGCTCTCCATTTCCTAACACAATGTCTACTAATGCTGAGATACTAATTCTGAAGCAAAATGTCTTCTATGTTAAAAGAAGAAATTACATGTGTATCCATCCTTACCCCTTCACTGGTTTTCTGCAAGTCTGAAGTTGTGTTTCTTGTGTCATTGCCGGCATCTCCACCCTCAGAGCTGCTTTTGTTTTCTTCTTCTTTGCAGTCTTTATCATCTTCATCTCCTGGAGATTTCCGGGATTGTTTAGAGGATTTCTAAATGTTTAGACAAGTTAAAAATTATAGTCAAAAGCAGAAATCCAAATGCACAAGTGTACATAAAAGACACAAAGATAGCAGCTTTGTATGAGCTACAGTATGTAGGGTGCCCAGGCTTAATAATACTGGACAAGTCATTTTACCTCAATTAACTAGTTGGAAAGGGAAGTAGAGGTGAGCTAGAAGATCTTAGTTCTTTACACAAGTGTGATATTAAAAGCAGATTTGTGTACACTCAACAGTCAATGAATAAATATTGCTGTGTGAACACTATTTTAGGAAGGCTACAGAACCTAAAGGAACCCTAAAGGCAATCTAGTTCTGCTCATCACTTTACAGTAGTGAGAATGAGGACAAGAGAAGTGAGTGAACTTTTCAAAATAATATATGGACATTCATGTTAGAATATTTGTACCAATGAGTGATAGAAACAAACTTTAATATTTTAAACCATGGTTAGTTATTTAGGAACCCAAGGCTGTAATGGTGAACCAGTCCTTTTTACATGTCATTTTGCATTTAAAGTCAGGATAACTGTAGACAAAAATAAAAATATAAATACAGTTTATAGCAAGTTTCTTAGTAGGATAAAATGATAAAAAGCTGGCTTCAATTGTGTGCCTTATTTAAGACAGTAAAATGTAGCATTTTTCTAACACTTCTTCTTCAAGAGATTTTAAGAATTGTCAAGCCCATTGAAATAAGAGCTTAGCAAAACTGATTTAGCCAAATCACTTTTGGTCTTCCAGAAGTGAACTGGCAAAAAGGAGCATCCTCACACAATCAATTTTTTAAAAAGCAATTTCTAAAGAGAAAATGCCTTCTAGTTATGTGACAAAATATATAATCAAATTGCTTCTATTTTTCTAAATTGGAACTACCAACCAAATCCAAATGTCAGTTAAAATGTGGTCATTTTAATTTTTTTATTAAGGGAAGGAGATTTAATAATACAAATGTGGACTGTCTAGACTTAAGGATTAAGTATAAAAACAGTAAACATAAAACACGTTTTGCTTTAATAAATATAGTATTGTTGAAATATGGTAACTGCTTCATACAGTAATTCTCAAATAATAACCTGCAGTGCTTACAAATAAAAATGTACAACTCCTTGAAATCTGCAATACTTGTAGAGGATATTTATGAGTAACCTTATAAGTGAATCTACTAGACTTTTACTACTGAGTCACAATATTCAGAAATCTGTTCTAAGAAATCTGGCTGCCAAACCAGCAAAGCTCTTTGGATCCCCAGAATTCCTGAAAATTTGTTTTTTAAATCAGTGTTTATCATGTGTTTTATCAATGTGGTCTCGAACTGATCTTTTGTCAAACTGCTGCTATCTTTACTTGTTAACTAAAATTATTGGTGCTTTAGTCTTCATCAGTTTAGTTGCAGTTGATAAGCCCTAATGTATTCAGTAAATTATTTATATGCAAAACGTTTTTGACCTATAATTTTGTTATGGCCCAAATATGAAGCATCCATATTCTTACTGCTAAAGATATATATATAACCCTCAAATCTATTACTTTTCATTATGATTACTGAGCTTCCCCCCAACCCCAAATGAAATTAGGTGAGGTAGAGATGTGGGCCCTTTCCCTATACCTAACTGGGATGTAATAAAAAAAAGTTTTGAACTACTAGTTTTTAAAAAGGAACACTATATAACATTAAGAGATAAATGTGTATGTGTGGGGAAACCCCCACCATATTAAGCAAAAAGAAAACCTTTGGGAAGCCAAAGAGAAAAATGGGATTATATTAGATAAATAGTTCTTTAAGTATGGCTCCCAGATTAGCAGCATCAGCCTCACCCGGAAATTTCATTTCCAGTCCCTATCCTAGATTTCCATAATAGAAATCTGGGATGTGTAAGATCTAATAATATCATTTTTAAAAGTCTTCCACGTGATTCTGATGTATGTGAAAATTTGAGAATCAAACCAAAAAGTAATAGTTCTGGGATGGAGATGTAGTTTAGTGGTAGACCACCTTCTTAACATGTGGAAGCCCTTGGTCAGATCTCCAGCACCACAAGGAAAAAAAAAGTCATGGTTCTTAAGTGATCATGGAAATCATGTTCTTGAGGCAAAGCAAATTAAATGCTCCTTTAAAACAGGTAAGTCTTAGTAAGTAAAGTATGTATTTACCCCTACACTGTTTTAAACTGTAAATGTGTTCCAAGGATGAGCCCTTATATTACTTCTGGTCTTTGCAACAAGCAATGATGCAGTGGAATTTAAAAGCCACATATCCATAATGTTAAAAGTCTAGACAAACTTAGGTAACAAAGAGTTGTCACAATACATTACAAAGAGGCTCAGCAGTCAATCATAAATTAAATAAAGTCAATTCAAGTAGGTGTTTTAAGTCCAAAATGCTGCAGAGGTGCTGATAGGTGATTCTGCTAAGGCGCTCATGAGCCCAACGTGGGCTAGAACTTCGGGCTTTGGGTTTTGAGAGCCAGCCTCAAAAAAAACAAACAAACAAAAAAACAAAACTTGGGAATCAACTTATGAAAGAGGTGAAAGATCTATACAATGAAAACTACAGAACCCTAAAGAAAGAAGTCAAAGAAGACCTTAGAAGATGGAGAGATCTACCTTGCTCTAATTCTATCAAAATGACCATACTACCAGATACAGATTTAGTGAAATTAAATACTATACAGATTTAATGAAATTCCTATCAGAATACCAATGGCATTCCTTATAGAAATAGAAAAAGCAATCATGAAATTCATCTGGAAAAATAAGAGACCCAGAATAGCTAAAGCAATCGTTAGCAGGAAGAGTAAAGCAGGTGGTATCCCTATACCAGAACTTAAACTATACTACAGAGCAATAGTAACAAAACCGGCATGGTATTGGCACCAAAAAAGACTGCTAGACCAATGGTACAGAATAGAGGGCACAGAGACTAACCCACAAAATTACAATGATCTGATATTACACAAAGGTGCCAAAAACATGCATTGGAGAAAAAAAATAGCTTCTTCAACAAGTGGTACTAGGAAAACTGGAAATCCATAAGCAACAAAGTGAAATTAAACCCCTATCTCTCACCAGGCACAAAACTCAACTAAAAGTGGATCAAGGACCTAGGAATTAAACCAGAGAAACTGCATCCAATAGAAGAAAAAGTAGGCCCTAATCTTCATCATGTGGGATTTAGGCCTCAACTTCCTTAATAAGACTCCTAATAGTGCAAGAATTAAAACCAAGAATCAATAAATGGGATGGATTCAAACTAAAAAGTTTCTTCTCAGCAAAACAACAACAACAGCAAAAACAATCTGTGAGGTTAATAGAGAGCCTACATCTTGGGAGCAAATTTTTAACACTCACACATCAGATGGAGCACTAATCTCTAGGGTATAAAGAACTCAAAAAGCTAATCAGCAAAAAACCAAATAAGGCAATCAATAAATGGACCAAGGACCTGAACAGACACTTCTCAGAATAGGATATACAATCAATCAACAAATATATGAAAAAAGTTCATCATCGCTTGCAATTGGAGAAATGTAAATCAAAACTACTCTAAGATATCATCTCACTCCAGTCAGAATGGCAGCTACTATGAAGACAAACAAATAATAAGTGTTGGCGAGTGTGGGGAAAAAGGTACACTTATACAATGCTGGTGGGACTACAAACTGGTGCAGCCAATATGAAAAGCGGTATGGAGATTCCTTGGAAAACTGGGAATGGAACCACCATTTGACCCACCTATCCCTCTCCCCGGTCTATGCCCCAAGGACTTAAAAACAGCATACTACAGAGACACAGCCATATCTATGTTTATAGCAGCATAATTCATAAGAGCTAAACTGTGGAATTAACCTAGATGCCCTTCAGTAGATGGAAGGATAAAAAAATGTGGCATATATACACAATGGAATATTACTCAGCAATAAAAGAGAATAAAATCATGGCATTTGCAGGTAAATGGAAGGTGTTGGAGAAGATAATGCTACGTGAAGTTAGCCAATCCCCAAAAAACAAATGCTGAATGTTTTCTCTGATATAAGGAGGCTGATTCATAGTGGGGTAGGGAGGGGGAGAATGGGAGGAATAGATGAACTCTAGATAGGGCAGAGGAGTGGGAGGGGAATGGAGGGGGCAGGGGGTTAGCAAAGATGGTGTAATGTGATGGACATCATTATCCAAAATATAGGTATGAAGATACAAATTGGTGTGACCATACTTTATATATAACCAGATATGAAAAATTGTGCTGTATAGGTGTAATAATAAAAAAAAGTTCAAAATGCTGAAAGAAATTCAGTTTAAAAATAACTTCAATGGAAGATATAGTCTGACAGGAACAGGGAAAATGCTAATTATTTTGTTGTCAGTTGCAAACATTACCCTCACTCAAAGCAACTGCATGTTTTTCACTAGGTTCACGGTAAGTAATGCTGAATTCACAAAATTTTACCTGTATGTCAATAGGGTAGATTTTAGGGACTGTCAAAATAAAATGTTAAGAGTCTGATTAACTCTTGGTACTTGTTTTTTCTTTTAATATTTTTAAAGTTATACATAAACACAACGTCATTATTTTGTTTACTTATTTTTATGTGGTGTTGGAGATTGAACCCTGTGTCTCACATGTGTGAGGCAAGTGCTCTGCCACTGAGCCACAACCCCAGCCCTCTTGATATTTGTTTTAAGGAGTTTCCTAAGTACAAGAATCTAAATGGAAGTAATTTTTCCAAGTATTTAGCTGTGTGACTGAAACCTGAACCAATCTTGGATCTTTAAGGATCCATTTATCTGGCTTTCAGTTTCTAAAATGTGTAGTTTTCACAGTTTTGGTTTTTTCAACTGCATTTCTGAATTACTGTGAAAAAACCTAGACTTTGAATTTGTAAATACATTATTATGCTACTGTTGTTTAAAATCTTCAATTATTATTATAATTGGAATAAAATCCAAACTCCATAATATGGCTTACAAGTGGGTACTTTCCTACATAGTCATGATTCTCCAATAGCACTTGCCTTCTTTCAGTTTAGGAATACTGAATTCTTCCCTTCCTCAAAGTTTTGCTGCTGTTCCTTTCCTTCTGCCACATATAGCTCCTTTCTTCCTCCCATACCCTTCTTTTAGGTCTCAGCATAAACTTTACCTTTATAGAAGGACCTAAAGTAGATTTCCCTATTCTGTCACTCCTTGCAACCATTATTTCTTTCATAACCTTTCACAGTTTATATTTACTATTATAAGTTACATGAGGGCAGGGATGGAGTTGGATTTGCTCACCACTGTCCACTTAGTTCAGTGTCTGGAACAGACTAGGTGATCAGGAAATATAAGAACTGAATAAATAAAAAGGTCAAAGCACATTCTCTGAAACAGAAAGACAAGTAAGAATATATCTTTATATTTACATATATAGTATTGAAACGTAATGTGTCTCTTATATTCTTAAATTGCTCAGATCTTGTTTCAAATTCATTGTAGGAGGCATAGCTATTTATACACTATATCCTTAACTAAGGAACAGTTCTCCTCCAACTAAGGTGGTATTTTCAGGGCCAAGTGAGCCCTAAAGAGTCAATAGCCAGATTGCCTAACATCTAAAATTACCTGTCATAGTCTCTCTGCTCTATGTATATTGTCTCTAAAGGGAGAGGTTCCACAGAATCTAGAGTATATATCTATGTGCCCAATAAATGAATATAAAATAATCTAAAAACTTTTTAATGAATATATATGTAACAACAACAATGGGGAGTTTGTCAGTACCTTTGATGTGTATGACTTTTTCCGTTTTGAGCCTCCTTTTTCATTTTTTCTTTTGCCTTTTCCATCTTCTTCTACTCTATCACCTTCTTCCTCACTACTTGCATCTGCAGTGTTTCCTCCTTCTCCCTCAGTTTCTGAAGAGCTCTGTTGCTGAATTGCCTAAGGAAAAATATTGGCTAATTACATTTTTAAAAAATAGAAAGGAACACAGACTGTGACAAAAATCACTCTATTTTAATCTGAAAGGGTTCAGTTTATTAATAAGATTTTCAAAAGAAAAGGCTATAAGAGCCAGGAGAATCTCTTGAACCCAGTAGTTGGAGGCCAGACTGGGCAACAAAGTGAGACCCTGCCTCCATCAAATAACCAATAAATGGTTGTCAAACTCAATTTTTCAGTAGTCCTCTGGATGAATTGTATTTAATCCCAAATACTACTAGAGCCAAAGAATTCTGACTTCAAATGGATGGGTAAATTAAAAAGATTTGAAAAGTATTAAAACCAAAGAAATGAGGTAAAGCAAGTGACAATTAAATAACCATTACCTGGTATCCAGTAAACTTGACTCCTGGGTTATTTTCTATTTCCCACAATCCTTCATTAAATCCTTTCCGTTTGTTTGACTTCCCAAACTTGTCTTTGTATTCCTTATATGGAAAAAGGTCTTTGGGACCTAGAAAAGCACTGCGGATACATATTAGAATCAACATGCTGACCTGTGTTACATCATTAGCAGCACATAAAAAAATAAAGGTATTGTGTCCATCTACAACTAAAAATATTTTTTAAAAATCTAAAAAAAGAACAAAAAACTCGAGTTAGAATAAATTCTGGGGCTAGCTAACAGATGTAAACATTCAAAACAGAGTCTTTAAAAAAAAAACCAACAACCCTTGGGAATCAATCTAACAAAAGAGGTAAAAGACCTCTACAAGGAAAACTATAGAACATTAAAAAAAGAAATTGAAGAAGTAGAAGTATGGCAAGATCTCCCATGTTCTTGGATAGGAAGAATTAATATTGTCAAAATGGTCATACTGGGCTGGGGTTGTGGCTCAGCGGTAGAGCGCTTGCCTTGCATGTGTGAGGCACTGGGTTCAATTCTCAACACCACATATAAATAACTGAATAAAATAAAGGTCCATCAACAACTAAAAAAATAAAATAAAATAGATAGTCATACTACCAAAAGCATTATACAGATTTAATGCAATTCCAATTAAAATCCCAACAACATTCTTCATAGAAATAGAAAAAGCAATCATGAAATTAATTTGGAAAAATAAGAGATTCAGAATAGCCAAAGCAATCCTTAGCAAGAAGAGTGAAGTAGGAGATATCACAATACCAGATCTTAAACTATACTATAGAGTTAGAGTAACAAGAATGGCATGCTATTGGCACCAAAACAGACATGGAGACCAATGGTACAGACTAGAAGACACAGAGACAAACCCACATAAATACAGTTATTTCATATTAGACAAAGGCACCAAAAACATACATTGGAGAAAAGATAGCCTCTTCAACAAATGGTGCTGGGAAAACTGGAAACCATATGCAGCAAAATGAAATTAAACCCCTATCCTTTACCCTGCACAAAACTCAACTCAAAGTGGATCAAGGACCTATAAATTAGACCAAAGACTCTGTGCCTAATAGAAGAAAAGTAGGCTCATATCTTCATCATGTCAGATTAGGTCCTGACTTCCTTAACCACATTCTTAAAACATAAGAAATAAAATCAAGAATCAATAAATGGGATGGATTCAAACTAACAAGCTTCTTCTTAGCAAAGGAAACAATAATGTGAAGAGAGAGCCTACAGAATGGGAGAAAACCTTTACCACATGCACATCAGATAGAGTACTAATCTCCAGGATATATAAAGAACTCAGAAACCATAATACCAAAAAAAAAATAAATAACCCAATCAATAAATGGGCTAAGGAACTGGACAGACACTTCTCACAAAAGATATATGATCAATCAACAAATATATGAAAAATGTTCAACATTTCTAGTAATTAGAGAAATACAAATCAAAACTACCCTAAGATTTCATCTCACTTCATTCAGAATGGCAATTATCAAGAGTACAAGCAACAATATGTGTTGGTGAGGATTTGGGGAAAAAGGTACACTCATACATTGCTAGTGGCACTGCAAATTGGTAAGCACTCTGGAAAGCAGTATGGAGATTCCTTAGAAAACTTAGATGGAACCATCATTTGACCCAGCTATCCCACTCCCCGGTCTATACTCAAAGAACTTAAAATTATCATACTACAGTGGTGCAGCCACATTAATGTTTATAGCAGCTCAATTCACAATAGCTAAACTCTGGAACCAATCTAGATGCCCTTCAATAGATGACTGGATACAGAAACTGTGGTAGATATACACAATGGAATATTACTCAACAATAAAAGAGAATAAAATTATGGCATTTGCAGGTAAATGGATGGAGTTGGGGAATATCATGCTAAGTGAAGTAAGCCAATCCCCAAAAACCAAAGGCCGCATGTTTTCTCTGAGAAGTGGATGCTGATCCATAATGGTGGGGGTGGGGCTTGGAAAGAATAGGGGAACTTTTGATTGAGAAGAAAGGAGTGAGGGGAGAGAAGTGGGCGGCTGGTAAAAAAGATGGTGGAATGAGATGGGTATCATTACCCCAGGTGCATGTATGATTGCACCAATGGTGTGACTCTACATTGTGTATAACCAGAGAAATAAAAAATTGTGCTCCATTTGTATATATTCTGTTGTCATGTATGAAGAAGAAGAAGGAGGAGGAGGAGGAGAAGGAGGGAGGGGAGGAGGGGGGAAGGGGAGGAGGGGGAGGGGAGGAGGGAGAGGGGGAGAGGGAGGAGGGGGAGAGAGTGGGGAGGGGGAGGAGGGGGAGAGAGTGGGGAGGGGGAGGAGGGAGGAGGAGGGAGCAAGTTTTTGGCAATTCATTCTCCTTCAGATATTTTAAAATCTACTTCTGGATGATCAAACCAGAAAAAAAAAATCACGTGTGAATTATGTTATACTGATCCTTGGTAGAACTGCTTTTATTGAAGTCCTCTTAGAATGATGCCACTGACTTACATTAGAATACTACAAAACAGAGTGCTATACGATCCTTTACACTGTTCCCTAGAATAAGTCTGTTATATTCACCAATCACATGTCAGTTGGCAAGTTCAGCAGGGACAATTTTTATTTCCAGTGCCCCTTGAAAATAAATATTTACTAATGGAACAAAAGTAAACACACAATGTTTATAAATGATTGCTTTGGGTGCATACAATAGTAATGTGGTAATTTTTTTTTTTTAAATCCTACCTGTCCCAGAAATACAACCATTACGTGGAGACAGGTTATCATAAAGAAAAAATTAAACCTTCACTTAAGAAACGAACATTATTAAGCCTGGAAACTTAAATAATTGATTATAATGACTTTAATAAAATATAAAATGTTATAGGTCACTTATAAACAAGGTAATCTAGCAGACCTAAATTAGAGCTACTGAAACTTTAAGTTATTTTGTTGACTTACGTTTCATGAGTGCCAAAAAAGAAGATAGGATACTTGTTTGCTGGAGGCTTCACAGCTCCCTCTGGGAGTTCATCAATCTGTTAAAGATAAACTTAGTTATTAAATAGTTATCATAAACACAATATAAACATTTCTTTGATAATTTATTGCTAATTTTGGAATATAATTTATCAAAATCTCAAGTTTTTTTCTTAAGCTTTACAAAATGATTCTAAAGGTCATGGAAGTTAAAACAGTAAATTGATTATAGCCATTATGATAATTCATAGGCAGGAGCCAAAACTACTAAATTCCTTTGATCCAATAAAATTACTCCTGGGACTCTGTTCTAATGAAATAATCAAAAGTAACAACAAAGAAAAAAAAAAGATGTACATAAGTGAATATGTATATATATTACATATACATGCTATGTTATGTGTGTATATATATGTGCAAATATAAACTTACATGTTGCAAGACAGGAGAATTGTAGAAAATTAAACTGATGAAATATTATGTAATCATTAGAAGACAACATCTCTTGCCTAGACTACTATAAGCCTCTCTTCCCACCCCTTTAAGTTAGAATTAGCTTTTAAAATGCACATATGATGTTACTTCCTTGCTTCAAGTCTTTCTATTGCTTTTTATTGCTTATAGCATTCCTAATTGTACATCTGAATTGCTTCTGGAGATTTTAAAAATAAAAAGTATGTTGGCCTTTCCCTAGACCTACCAGTTGAGGCTGAGAACCCTGCATAGGATAACTCTAAACTCCTTAGAATATCATATAGTTACACATACATTATTACTTAAAATGTTTCAAAAAATAGTCTTTGATCAGTCTAAACTCATATGGCTCTTTCTCCATGTCATGATTTAGCAATATGCAAATACATAGAACTGTTTATAAATATACAATTTCTTTCATAGCCTTCTCAGATAGTTGACCTTCTCATCTTTCAGACACACACTGTTCAATTATAAAAATGAGTATTTATTTACAAAAAATAATAAGTTACAAGAAATAGCCAGCATGTTTCTTTTTAGACCTCTTTAAAAAGGTGAGGCCCCAGGAATGTTTTTCAGTTTTAATATGACTTCCCCTTTCCACCTTAAATACTACAACTATCACCATTCAGAGGTCCTGACCATGAAATTCTGAATGTAGGAGCCATGTCTTATTAAAAATTCTATCCCTAGGCTGAGGATGTGACTCAAGGGATAATGCGCTTGCCTGGCATGCGTGGGGCCCTGGGTTCAATCCTCAGCACCACATAAAAAAAAAAAAAATAATAAAGATGTTGTGTCCACCGAAAACTGAAAAATAAATATTAAAAAATTCTCACCCTCTCTCTTTAAAAAAAATTTCTATCCCTAATCCTAGTGACTCAGGAGGCTGAGGCAGGAGGATTACAAGTTTGAGGCAAATTAGTGAGGCCCTAAACAACTTGGACCCTATCTCAAAAAAATAAAAGGGCTCAGTGATAAAGTGCCTCTTGATTCAACCTCTAGTACCCAAAATACAACACAAAAAAGCTAACTCTCTACTTCTATAGTTTAGATATGGTTTAAATGTGTTCCTCAAAACTTATGCACTGGAAGTTTGGTCTCCATGGTGATGATGTGAAGAGGTAGCAGGATCTTTAAGGGTGGGGGGGCTAGTGGGAGGTGGTTAGGTCATCAGAGGCATGCCTTTGGAAAGAACTAAGGTAGTTCTCATGGGGCTCATTAGTTCTTGAGGGATCAAATAGTTACATAAAAGCCAGAGCCTGAATTCCTCTCTGGTTCCATGTCTACCACGTAATCTCTTTTTATACATTACCACCATTTTGATACCATCTGCTATGATGAGACATAGCCAGAGCAGCCCTTGTGAGAACTGGAACCATGTTGTCTGGTCTTGAAAACTATGAGTTAAATAAACCTTCTTCCTTTACAAATTAGCCTCAGGTATTTCATTAGTCTTAGAAAACTGACTCATATACCTACAATCAAGCATGATTTCTGACACATAACATTGCTTTAAAAATTTCACTTATTTAAAAAAGTGATAGTATGGAAAAAGTTTTACGACACAATGTTAAAAAAAATGAACACTTAATAATTTTATATACATATTTTTACAGGTAGAGACTGGACTGGAATATGAAAAATATAAACACAAGTGTGAGGTCAGGGTTATTAAGGTAGAACATTTTTCTATCTTAAATTTCTTTTTTGTTGCCATAGTTATAATTTTGCAGGAAAACAAATTCTTTATATCAGAAGGTTACAATGACCATTCTGTCAATGCAAAATTTCTGGTATTTCTTTCCTGTTGTTAATTAATAATACAGTTTAAAGATAAAAATAGATCATTTCAGTAATTAAGATTTTTGATTCAAAATATTTCTGATAATTTAAATTGTGAGCAGAAAATATGCTTCTGACTATGTTGTAACCAGTAACAAACTAGCAATCTCAGAACTAGCCAAAATATACTAACTAATTGTATTTGGGCTTTGGACAAGTGGCACAAGACTATAATTCCCAGGAAAAGATAAACTCCAAAGGGAAGACTCATCATTATCTCTATAATCTGGCATAGTGAGCTAGATTCTTTTTCCCCCACAATAGCTTTTTAAAATTTATTTTTATGTGTTGCTGAGAATCAAACCCAGTGCCTCAAACATACTGGGCAAGCTTGGCTCCACCACTGAGCCACACCCTGGCCACCAGGGAACTAGATTCTAAGCAGAACTGATAAGAGCTGAGGAAGCAAAATCAGAGATTGGTGTAGCTGAACTGACTAGACTATATAGAATGGGCTCTGGAAAGGATGAAGTTGTGCAACTAGGCATCCCAGAGTCTATGTGGAGAGTCCTTGTGAGTTTTTGACCAGAGACTGGGTAGATTTATGAAGACACATACCACAGAATAATTGTCATGGAAATTAGAATAGAGGTATTATAAATCAATTAGTTCAGAGGACTTTGAAAGTCCAGCTATAGTGTAGAAATCTTTTAATCACCTCTTTAAGACCTCAGGCCTCTAGCTGAGACACAAGTTAAGTTTGCCCTAAAAGTAAGGTATATATGGAGACCTACTCCACAGCTGTCTTAACAGTTTAATATGAGGCCTTGATGAGAGAGGCTGAGTTCCAACAAGTTATCTGAGCTTGGGAAATACCTTGGGCTTCCCACATATTCCTCTAAAGAAGTATAAAACCAATATGAGAGAGGTAACTTGAATCATGGTCTTTGCTGTGGGTTGTGACTGTTTTGATCTGGGAACTTTCTGTGCACAGGTTCAGGACAAGATTTCCCAGTTGCTATGGTGATGCCCTGCCTGAGGAAGTTCTGTGCAAAGCATGGAACTATCAGTCTTGGCCTTGAGTCCAGACTCCAGCTGCCAGGGATAGAGAATTATGAGTGTAACTAGATAATTATAATTGTTTGCAAGTGCTTTGACCTCCAAGCCTGCCTGTTCTAAAGAAATTTTCCCACAGAAACCACTTTTGATGATAATGACCTATATAATAAACACGCTGAGCTAGCTCTGGGTCATTATTCCTCCATCAGAATATGGTGTCCCACCTGGTCCCAACTTTCTCTAAGTGTTTGTCTTTTTTATTTTTTATTTTTAGTTGGACCCAATACCCTTATTTATTTATTTTTATGTGGTACTGAGGATTGAACCTAGGACCTTGCACGTGCTAGGCAAGTGCTCTACTGATGAGCTATAACCTCAGCCCTAAATGTTTGTCTTTTTTAATCTCCCATTGCCCCTCACCAGTCTAAGGTTTGGCTGCTCAGGTAATGGCAACCAAATTATCCAAATAATTGTTTGCAAATTACTACACTGAAGAAATTACTAGACTGAAGAAAAGAGGAAAATACAACCTATAAATAAGAGAATAAGAAGTCTATAGAAACTGATTCCCAAGATGTTACAGATGTTTTAGGAGATGAAGACTTGAAAACAGATCTATGTGAACTTAATGAGTGGACATACAGGGAACCTGAGCAGAAAAATAAAAATAAAAAGAACCACATGAAAAGTATAGAAATGAAAGTATAATAACTGAAATAAAAAATGCAGAGTAGGCTTGACAGCGGAAGAATGAGTCAGTGAATCTGAAGATAACAGAAATTATCCAATCTGAAGACCACAGAGTAAAAACATGAATAAAATTTAAAGAAAGCCTCAAGAACTTATTGGACATTATCAAATAATCTAATGTACATATTATAGGAGTTCCAGAAAGGGAATACAACGAGGCACAAAACATCTGAATAAATAATGGCCAGAAATCCTCCAATATTTTTTTGGTGGGGGCAGGATACTGAGGATTGAACCCAGGGGTGCTTAACCACTGAGCCACATCCCTGGTCCTTTAAATATTTTATTCAGAGACAGGGTCTCTCTGAATTGCTAAGTGCCTTGCTAAGTTGCTGAGGTGGCTTTGAACTCACAATCCTTCTGCCTCAGTCTCCCTAGCTACTGTGATTATAGGCATGTGCCATAACACCTGCTAGAAATCCTCCAATTTTGATGAAAAACATTGACTTACACACCAAAGAAAATTCAGCAAATTTCAAGCAGAATAACTGCCAAGAAAACCATAACTAGGTGCATCATAATTAACCTACTGAAAACCAGAAAAAAATAGAATTGTGAAAGTGGCTAGGGCAAAAAAAGAAATCAAGAAAAAAAAAGCAATGTTGAAAAAATTTCCAGATTCTTGATCAGAAATAGAGGAGACTAAAAGAAAATGACTATTTAAATTGTTGAAAGAAGGGCTGGGATTGTGGCTCAGTGGTAGAGAACTTGCCTACCACGCGCAAGGCCCTGGGTTTGATCCTCAGCGCCACATAAAAATAAATAAATAAAATAAAGATATTGTAAAAAAATAAAAAATAAATTGTTGAAAGAAAAAAAATTATCTCACCCCCGAACTCTGTACCAATTACCTATTATTTAAAAAATGAATATGAGGTAATGGCATTTTCAGGTAAACAAAGGTTGAAAGAATTTGTTAGAAGCAGACCTAACACTCTTCAGATTAAGGGAAAAAGATACTATATGGAAATTTTGATCTACAGGACGTAAAGAGAGAATCAGTAATAGTATGTAGATAAAGATCAACTCTTAGGCTTGGTCTTCACATTATTTCCTGAAAAGACAACTGACTGTTGAAAGTAAAAATAATAATAAGATAAAAGGATATATAGTATAGAGGATGAGAGGGTGAACAAATGAAATTATACTGTTGTAGGGTTCATGGCTGCCTTACTCCATTTGGGCTTCTAGAACATAATAACACGAATGGGGTAATTTATAATAATATTTAGTTTTTAAAAAATCATAATTCTGGAGGCCAGGAAGTCCAAGATTAGGAAGCCAGCATGTTGGGTTCTGGTGAAGGTCCTCTTCTGGGTTGCAGACTGCCAAATTTTTGTTGTGTCCTCACTTGGTAGAAGAGGCAAACAACCTCTTTCACATCTTTTCTAATCCCATATGTGAAGATCCATTTTCATGACTTAGTTACCTCCTAAAAGCCCCATTGCTTAATGTCATCACAATGGGGACCAGGGTTCAACACTGAATTTTGGGGTGATGACACACATTCAGATCATAGTCAATGGTGAACCTGGAAATGAGCAGTAGGAAGCAAAAGGGAAGTATACATAATTAGGTTTAAATTATAAAATGGAAAAATAGTGTCTCTAAATAGATAATGACATATTTAAGATACATATTGTTAACTCTTAAGCAATCACTAGAAAATAATAAAAAGAGTTACAGCAATATGTGTGAGATATATTGAAGATACTGGTATTAAAACTCAACATAAATATTTGGTTCAGGATGGCTAAGCAAATCATTCTTAAAACTATTAAAGTCTGCTAGGGAGTGATATTGGCCAAATTATACTGTTACATTGCCTGCATGCATAAAAATGTAATAACAAATTCCATCATTATGTACAACTATCATGCACCAATAAAAATGTGTAAAGAAAAAAATGTTGAAGTCCTACATAAAATAACCAAAGATTATGTAACCCTTTCTCTAATAAGCTATTTTAAAGATTCATTAAGTTAGAGCAAAATCTCACCAATTTACAATTAAGAGAGGTTATAACCAATTATAATAAATACAAAGTATTATATGAAGAATTTAAAAAGCAACCAGTTGTACCATAGGCACTAAATATGTACATTTTCTATACATATCAAAATTAATGTGAATTAAATAAATAAAGTTTAAAAGTATTACTGAAAGGAGGTTTGGTTGCTTTCAAGTATTTGTTAAGAGGATGGTTGAATAAATGTAAAAGTAAAATGTTCATGTCTTATCCTCAAAATCTTCCCTTGATTTTGTCTTCGTATCAAACTATTCTCTTTTCATTATCCAAATTTCTTAAGCAAATAAGTGTACAGATATGATGGTTTCTACTTTACTACCCATTTTCTTCTCATCCATGACAATCTAACTCTATTACCACCACCATTATACTAAAGTAATTCTCTCAATAATATTCTCCTTCCCAGTCCCTACCTTCTTGCCCTCAACAGCCCTACTATGTTTTGGATGTGGCCAAAATTTAGGTGTTAATATAGGGATAATATTAAGATATAGGGCCTTGAAGAGGTGATTAGGCCTTAAGAACTCCTTCTGAGTGTAGGGCTAGGTGTCTTTATAAAGGAGTTTGATGAAGAGAGTTGGTTCTCTTTTGCCCTATTATTCCTGCCATGAGAGGATGCAGGAGAAAGGCTCTCACTAGATGCTGGTGCCTTGATATTGGACTTCCCAGCCTCCTAAACTATGAGACAATAATTTATGATCTTTATAAATTACCCAGACTCAAGTATTTTGCTATAGCAGCACAATCAGGCTAAGATAGGCCCTGTTATTCTCAATAACCTTCTCAATCATCTCCTCCTTTTGCCTCTACAGTAGTACTCTTGACTACTTCTCTTCTAACTACTTTCACCATTTTGTTTCTTTTATTTTTCTCCTATTCTAGTAATTTTGGATGTTTCCTCTAAGGTTTTTTAAAAATATATTTTTTTAGTTGTAGATGGACACGCAGTACCTTTATTTTTATGTGGAGCTGAGGATCGAATCCAGTGCCACATACTTGCAAGGCAAGTGCTTTACCACTGAGCTGCAGCCCCAGCCCTGTTTCTTTAGGTTTCATTCCAAGAGTTTTATCCCCTCTCATTCTTCTTTCCAAGAAATCTCCTCTATTTAAAGAATTTCAATTTTACCATTATTTTGATGATCTCCCCAATCTGCTATCTGCAACCCTAACTTTTCCTTTGAACTCCAGGCATGAAATTTCAAATGTCTTCTTAACCATGTCCACTTGCAGGTTCTGTAAGCAGCTTAAACCCTCAGGAAGGGTCCATAGGAAAAGAGACACAGAAAGAAAAAGGGTCTGGCATTTTTCTTTTGACGTCATCTGCAGGTCATCTTAACTAACACATAGCAACAGCCTATGGAATACTGTGTCATCACAAATTCACCTTTGAACTAAATGAACTATGTGTCACAGAGCAAGATGCTCTGGCATACTGAGAAAAGATGGGCCTAGAAACTTGTAAATAAGTCCTGCTTTTGATTTAAATTTTGATACTAGAGGTATCATATAACCCCTTGGGGCCTTGATTTTCACACCTATAAAATGAGATGTTGGACTAGGTAACCTCTAGATTTCCTTCAAGTCCTGAAATTCCATGGGTTGGCTAAAACTGAACTGATTTCCTCTTAATCTGTTTTTGTTTCCTACTTTAATTATCGGCACACTCTACTACCAAGAAAGCTTAACCTTTTAATTCCTCAAGCCCCACATTCAGTTGTCCACTGAAACCTGCCAATTTAGCTTCTGAAATGTCTGTCCATGTGATCACCATTCCTATTACTTAATTTACTTCTTTAAATCAAGTTCTCATGATCTTTTGATGAGAACATTAGAGTAACCTTTCGAAACATCTTGTTTCCTAGATTTACTGTTACTTACTATAGAACTTCTGTAAAAACCTGGTATGTATAACATTAAACACCATGCCACAAAAACAACTTGAAATGAGTACAATTAATATAAAATATGTAAGTTGTGGGTAAAAAACACAAAATTTACCACCATAACTATTTTTAAATGCACAGTTCAGTATATTTTTAATTGTTGTAATACAGATATCCAGGAATATATTTTAAATGGACAAAGACAGAACTTAAAATGGGATGCATATAGTTCTTTACATGGTAGGCACTGACTGGATTAACAGTGGCTAAAACACCACCATATCATATACTTTTTTGCTCCTGTGGGAAAATTAAAAGTGAAAGCTTTTTAAAAAACAATAAAAATCCTTTTAAAACTTGTAAGGAAAAACAGAATTTTTGGTTAATTTCTCTCTTTGCTTTAATGTTTTATAACTAGTATTGACAGCAGAGTTTGCGAACTGGGGTTTAGCTCATACACTGTTTTTAAAAAAAAAACAGAATTAGTTACAAATATATAAAAACTAGATGATTCACATTAAAATCCAGATTAATAGATTCTGTGAGAAAAGCATGAGAAAATCCAGCAACATAAAGTTGGCCTTCTGACTCAGTAACAATGAGCTCTACAACAGTGTCCTGTAGTAGACCCACTTCAGACACAGTACCTGTTCTCAAGTTTGTTACACTTCCTACCACTCTCTGCAATGTTGTAAATGCCTTCTTTTCTTACTTCCACTGCTTGCCTGGCCTCTTTGAATATTTGAGTTTGTACCTCTTGCAATAAATATTAATTTAAAAATACTGGTCTTAGCATTGTGCTGGGTGCCTCATAAATTAAGTAATGTTTGGATACTGGGGCTGGAGTTGTAGCTCAGTGGTACAGCACTATTCTAGCATGTGTGAAGCACTGGGTTCATTCTCAGCACCACATAAATAAGAAAATAAATAAAGGTATTGTGTCCATTTACAACTAAAAGAAATTTAAAAATGCTTGGACATGCATTCACTTTATATTTTTATATAAGTCTGGCTTTTAACTTACTTGAAAATATTTGGCAATTTTGGTAGTACACCGATATGTTCAAGTAGAAACTTTTTCCTAAGCCAATTAGAGGATGCACTGCTCCAAAAGTGAATACCCAGTGGCAATAGATAATTACCTTCATTGAGCTTTTCTTTTTCTATTATTTCTATTTTCCTGATACAGTATTTTTATTTCTGTTTGGGTTCACAGCTATATTTGGTTGTGTTCTTATTCTGGTTCTGCACTGTTAATAAATTATTCCCACAATGGTGGCTTATTCCTTGCTGGGTGTGACATGACAGAATCTGATATGTTAGTCTTATGGTTTATAAAGGAGTATGTCTTGCTTCTCCTGGAAAAAAGAAAAGCTCTTTGAAATCTAGATTGATATGTACATCCTGTTGTAGACCTGAAATTATTCTGTGACTATATTTGAGAAGGTCTTCACCCCTCCTCATCAGTCTGAAACATTTTCCTACTTCTAGAAAGGATATTAACAAATAAAGGGTCTCTGTTTTTATTGGTTTATAGACACCAACAGGATTTACAAAAATCTGATATAAAGGAATATAATCCTCAGGACATAAAAACTGAATTTTGAATACTTTGAATGTGCTGAGCTTTTTGTTGTTGTTGGTTGGATTTCTTTGCTCATTGTAGAGATGCTCAAGAGGTATCAGAAACTAAGGCTATGTCCCTTAGAGTTCACAAATCGCCAATCTAAGGACTGAGGCCTGGAGGGAGGCAGCCTCATTTTCCTTAGAAAACTTATTCTTTCAACCCTGGATTTTCTCTGTCGTGTTACTGGGGACTCATTAGAAATGTCAATTCTCAGTGTAGCTCAAGATATATTAGCTCAGACACTGTGGAGGTTAGACCCCAAAGTCCATGTTTTAAGAAAACTTAAAGTGATTTTTAAGGAAGTATTCAAGACATTTCAACCTTTGGCTGTGGTTCCTGTGGATAGATTGCCTATATTTCTTGTGATTAACACGAGACTCCTTTAATTCTGCAGGATTTTTGTACTGAGACTGAAATGCATCAGTACAAGCTTGTTTTCCTAACACTTTAAGAAAATATACAAAATATCAAATTTTCTTTTTCTTTTTTAATTAAAGAAATACAGTATTATTCTAAATATAAAAGCCTTTTAGGAAAAATACCCTCAGGGCTAGGGATGTAGCTCAGTGGTAGAATACTTGCTTATAAAGAGCAAGGCCCTGAGTTCAATTCCCAGTACTAAGAAAACCCTTTTAATAGAAAACTGATAGTTCATAAACGTTTTATATAAGAAAATTCAAGTAATAAAAGTCAATTATTGAACAAATCAGACTTCTGATAACTTTGATCTAAAAACAGCCTGTCTTCAGATTTGATCATTGTGCAGTGCAATATAAGAAAATGTTTTTAGTTTTAAAATAAGATTTTTTTTGTGATGACACTAATTATATTTGAACTTCTTAAACATCTTATACTGTCAATAGTACTTTCATATAATGCTTATGATTAATTGCAATTCTGACAGCTTTTTTTGGTATCAACAGTAATTATATTCTGTGGTATATTAAACATAATTTCCAATATTGCTATTTAACTTTAAGCTCCTGTTCTGATGTTAAATTTAGTTAATCAATAGTAATCTTTTCATATTCCAATAATTTTGAAGTAAGAGAGAATACTGAAATTCTGGCTACTTTGCCACTTTAAGAAGGTATAGAAAAGACATTATTATTACATGACAAAAATTTCTCAACTATTAAAGTCTTTGTGAAATGGAAGCTATTTTGGTAAAGCAATACTTAATATGGAGATTAAGACAAAATTAAAAACAATGGTGGCATAAAGTACTCCATATGCCAGGTGTTTTATTAGTGAGAAAAGATTAGTTTTGTCTTTAAAGTATCTGGGTTTTTCCAAAATGTAAAAGAGGATAATGAAGGACAAAACTCAGATGAACACTGAAAGTTATAGGTTTGTAGAAAGAGAAATTTATTTGGTTTGGACTATAATAACTGTATAATGCAATGAAATATTAAAATTTGCCAGAACTGGCTAAGTTTTAAAGGATTTTTTCATAAGGAAAAGTTTTGAATCCATTAATGTCAAATATTAGTATAAAATTAGAATTTGATTTTCTGTGTTAAAATAATTAATAAACAGTTTGGCTATAAAAGTTTATGAGGTGTGGCAAATGGGTGAGGGAGGGCAGCAAACTTGTAATCTTATTATAAAAATGAACTCAGATAAAAACAAGTCTGCACATATGTCAACAAACAGTGTAAGAGCAGAAGGGGAAAAAGCATACTATAGAGAGATAGGGGTTTATTTTCATTTTGTTGTATATGGACTTCCAGTTTTCCCAGCACCATTTGTTGAAGAGGCTATCTTTTCTTCAATGTACGTTTTTGGGTTAGTCTCTGTGTCCTCTATTCTGTACCATTGGTCTACAAGCCTAGTTTGGTGCCAATATCATGCTGTTTTTGTTACTATTGCTCTGGAGTACAGTTTAAGGTCTGGTATAGTGATGCCCCCTGCTTCACTCTTCTTGCTAAGGATTGCTTTAGCTATTCTGGGTTAGGGAAAAGCATACAATGGAAAAAATGAAATGTGTGCAAAAGAAAGGGGAAATAATATTTTTTAAAGTATGTTTAGTTTAAATATCAATTTAATATTTGAAAAGAACACTTTTGAAAGAATTGCAAAAATGATGCTATGGAAACACCTTCCAACATGGCATTTTGTAAAAATGTCTGGAATATCAGTTCCTAGTTATCTTCAGTATACAAAAACTACCATCTATTAATTGAGAGAAAATTCATAAAGACATTTTTTTCATTTGCTAAGATCTTGAAAAACACTGATATCTTTATCTTTAAAAGATTATAATTTTGAGAGGTCATGATATACTCAGAACTCAGTGCTTTTAACTCCGTGTAGACTTTATGTAGGAAATAGGACAGATGATTTACAGTCTTCCATTAGTATGTTATATGGCTACATTTTTATATCCAGTGCCCAGTTTTCTGGGTATTTCTGTTGACATTTTGTTACTGATCTGTAAAAGGTCATTTTACTTATTTATATATACAGTTGTCCCTTGGTACCCATGGGGGGTTGGTTCTAGGATCTCACTTTTGTTACCAAAATCTGTGGATGTTCCTGTCCTTTACAAAAATGATTTAGCATTTGCATATAACCCAAATACATCCTTTCTACATACTTTATCATCTCTAGGTTACTTATGATACCTAATACAATAGCTCTTATACTGTATTGTTTGGAGAATAACAAGGAAAAAAGTTTACATATTCAGTACAGATGCAATTATTTTTCTGAATATTTTTGCTTAAACCAGAGGATGCAGAACCCATGGACACAAAGGGGTGACTATATATGTACTTATGCATGTATGTGTACACACACACACACACACACACACACACCTATGCATTTCGTAATGATGAGAGATATGTTCTGAAAAAAGCATCTTTAGATAAGTTCATCTTTATTCCAGTATCCTGGAAGATACTTAAATTTAGATGGTACAGTCTATTACATGCCTACCCTGTAAGGTATGTGTGTGTGTGTGTGTGTGTGTGTGTGTTACAACCTAATGCTTCTAGGGCCATTATAAATAAAACAATAGATTAAATCAAGCATGAGAGAAAAATGATACAATCAAGAAATAGGCTAAACATGAAACGTAGGAGATTGCTGTTGGTGTAACAGCATACTCTTAACAGTATACTTCTTTTTATAAGAATAGACTCTAATGATAAAATTATAACACATAAACCAGTAACACTGTTATCAAATATTATTTACTATACCTAATACTATGTGCTATAATTTTATACAACTGGCAGCTCCATAGGTTTTTTCACACCAGCATCACCACAAATACATAATGCATTATGCCATAGTATCACTAGGGGACAGGACTTTTTCAGCTCCCTTATAATCATACGGGACCATCATCGTGTATGTGGCCAGTTATTGACTAAAACATCATATAGCCTATGTTGAGTGCTCTCTATGTATATATATTTACATAAAATATACACTAGCCCCTCTTCTATTATGTTACAAATGTTTTTCAAAATTTATCATTTGTCTTATTTGTTATATTTATTTTAAATGTTTTTTAGTTGTAGTTGGACAGAATACCTTTATTTTATTTATTTATTTTTATGTGTTGCTGAGGATCAAACCCAGGGCTCCGCATGTGCTTTGCAAGCACTCTGCCACTGAGCCCCAGCTCCAGCCCTATTATATTTATTTTAGCTAGCAGAAATTATTTTTTAAGTAGTAAAAGCTACTATTGTTTTTCCTTTGTGGCTTATGGGTTTGTACCTTGTTTAAAAGGCCCTTTCTATTTCAAGATTACCTGTTGGGAGCTGCCCTGGATGTAGACATCTTTAAGTCCTGATACACTGGTTCTGAATAATTATTGCATTTAGTCTGGCATGGTAGTGCCAGGTCCCAGTAACTTGGATGTTACCCAAGCTCAGATAACAAGGTGTGACTCCAGGAGTAGGCTGGTCCAGAAGTAGGTGTCACACAGTGGAGTTGAGTTACACTCCCCTGTTCCTTTGTAATCCTATCCCTTTGCCCTTTTTTGGGATAGAATATTCCACAGAACAGCCTCCCACAATAAAACCCAGGTTCAAGGCATGCTCTCTTTCTTGCCTGCTTTGCCTCCTCTGTGGGAGCTGGATCAGAGGAGCCATCACAGAACCCAAAGAAAAAGATATTTCTTTGTCTCTGTGTGATTATTTTGTACCAGCCCAGGTCACCTGGAGTGACCCTGACTGGTTTAGTCGTGTGTTGTGACAATTACCAAAAAATTCTCCCATATCTTCCCCCTAGTATTAATTTTGTGGTTTTGGTGAATTATTTTCTTAAACTAGAAATGTGCCTAATACTAGGTATAGAAAATGGATGCTTACATAGACAATTACTAGTAATATAAGTTGCTACAAATACTTAAGAAGTTGATATGACTGTTTATGTTATAAAATTTAAAACATATCACATGGCCTAACAATTCTACTTCTAGGAAACAAAATATTTTGTGAAAATAAGAGGGCTGGGGTTGTGGCTCAGTGGCAGAGTGCTTGCCTAGCATGTGTGAGGCCCAGGGTTCGATTGTCAGCACCACATATAAATAAATAAGGGTCCACCAACAACTAAAAAAATATTTAAAAAAAAGAGTATGTGAAGTAAACAAAACAAGATAAGAAGAAATAACTAAAGGGCCAGTGTAGGAATGGTTAACTAAATTATGGTGTATACTATTACATACCACATAGTCAAGATCTACTGACTTGGAAAGTTAATGATAGAGCAAGGACAAGTGAAAAGGACAAACTTAAAACTGAAAAATGGTAATTCCATAAAATGGTATGGGTTCATATAAGCATAAAAAAATAATAGGAATGGGATTCACTGAACACCAGTTATCTCTGTGGCATAGGAGTGGTGGTGTTAAAAATCACATTTTCTTCTGAAATTAAAAATGTAATTTTTAAAAAAGGTAAACTAATAAAAAAACAGATACATAGGGCATAACCCAGAAAAAGTATGACACAAACAAGAATTTGCAGAAAGGGATTCATATTAAAGAACGACTAATTTGTTATACCCTGTTGCCTATGTTTGCTGAGGACTTTTCCTTTAAATAATCATGTCCTCTAAAGACTAAATCAATGAGATCTGGTCTCACTGGATTCAAAGAGCAATTTTTAAATATACAAACAGAGATATGATAAATTGTGTATATATGTGTATTAAGAATTGTAATGCAAAAAAAGAGAGTACATGTGTAATGGGATAATTTGGCGTGAACACACTTTATATACAGAGTTACAAAAAATTATGCTGTAAATGGGTAATAATGAGTGTAATGCATTCCACTATTGTCATGTATGTAAAAAAAAAGTGGGTTGTGGGGGAGAAAGAGCACTTCCCCCCACCTTTTACAAAGAGAGTTTGTTAGAAGTATCCAATTCTAAATCTGGTTTGAATTTCTAGGAAACTTTTGTTTATAGAGCTTTAACCATTACTTTCCCATCTCCCCAGTAGGGATTCCCAGCTGGCCCTCCTCCAGTGAAATCTGCCTAATTACATGCAAGATTTACATAGTACATTTTAATGAGAGAATTTACTGCTTTATTCAGATCTTACAACCCCTGCCTCCTCCCCCACCAAAAAATTTAAAGCAAAAGGATTATGTAAAGCTAATTTCTGACACTTGTGAATCAAGTTCATAACACTTATGCACATCTATTTATTTTTTACATTAAAAATACAACACGATGGGTTGGGGTTGTGGCTCAGTTGTAGAGCGCTCGCCTAGCACATGTGAGGCCCTGGGTTCAATCCTCAGCACCACTTAAAAATAAAATAAAGGCATTGTGACCAACTACAACTAAAATAAAAAAAATATTAAAAAGACAAAAAAATACAACACATTTACATAAAGACTGCCACCTCAGTATTTGTTTTATTCAAATCTGATGAACAGATCTTTTCAATTTGAGGTTATTTTTTGCTTTCTCTTCTATGTCAGTGTCTTATAAACATTATGTTGAAGTTTATTCAAATGAAAACCATTTAAAATATCTGGCTTTTTACTGCCTGTTTTCTCTCTTCATGTGTACAGTTTTGCTACAAATTAACTCAAATGCTTCATCTAAAATTCTAGAAGCACTTTAAGTATTTCAAAAACACTATTAAAACAATATTTACGGGGCTGGGATGGTGGCTCAGCGGTAGAGTGCTCGCCTAGCACGGGTGGGACCCGGCTTCGATCCTCAGCACCACATAAAAAAAATAAAGACATTGTATTGTGTCCATCTACACCTAAAAATAAAAATATTAAAAAACAATATTTACACAAAATGAAGATCAAGATATTTAAATATGATCCTTTGTTCTGCTCTTCCCTTTTCCATTCTTCTTTTTTTTTTTTTTGGCATGAGAGTATCAGGGATTAAACTCAGGGGCACTCAACCACTGAGCCACATCTTCTTATTTTGTATTTTATTTAAAGACAGGGTCTCACTGAGTTGCTTAACCTCACTGTTGCTGAGGCTGGTTTTCGAACTCTCAATCCTCCTGCCTCATCCTCCTCAGCCATTGGGATTACAGGCAAGAGGCTTTCCATTCTTTATTAATCTTTACTTTGTTAGGTTGCACTGTTTGGTTTAAAAAATTAGTAATCACTTTTCTTCTTACAGTGACTTTAGGAAAGTGCCCAGGGCAAATGCCCTCAAATAAAGAATAGGAAGAATGCAAGCAGCAGATGAGACAGGATGTTAATACAGAACTACTCCAGTGTCAATTTTAGCTGAAGACCCAAATTATAGATAATATGCTCCCCAAAGAGGTAAGCCCAGGCCAACCTGAAAATACTTCAGTTAAAACCCTATTAAACGAGCTCTGGCATAACAAACAGGTTTGAGAGGGCAAAAGAGTTGGGAATTATCAAGAGGATTTTTGATATGCTATGGGTCTCAACCTCCATTCCTTAAGGTCCTCAACTTACTGAAAGAAACTTCACTTTGGAGAGTTTAAGATACATCTTCTAGAACTTTGAAGTCACAGAAGACTAGTGTTTTACTCAACCCTGAGAAATCTTGAGAAAGAGTATAGGATTTTCTGGTTAGGTGCTCTGATAGCAGAGTGAAATGGATGTTGACTGCCCTCAGTATGGCTTGCACTTCCAGTTTCTTGTGAAGAATCTGAGCCTTCATGGAGCATTAACTAGAGTCTGTGGGGTTGTTTTAAGTCCAAGAGGGCCATCTAGAGCTGTGGCAACTGCAGCAGAAAAGAGCTGAAAATGTACCATGAGATGTCCAGGGAAGAGGGGGGTTAATAAGTGACCACTAAGAAGAGAAATGCATTTGCCTGTATCAAGAAAAGTGAAGATGAGATAATCCTAAGAATGTTGTTTGTGGGGGTGTGGGAGGCTATTTCTAAAATGATTCTCCATTTCTAGCATTCATAACTTTGTGTAAAATTCCCTCGAAGTGTGGGTTGGACCTAGTTACTTACTCTTAATAAATGGAACATAGGAAAAGTTGATTGGATGTCACTTTTCTTTTTTGGTACTGGGGATTGAAACCAGAAGTGCTTAACCACTGAGTCCCAACCACAGCCCTTTTTATATTTTATTTTGAGACTTAGTGATGGTTTCACTAAGTTACTTAGGCTGGTTTTTAACTCTTGATGCTCTTGCCACAGCCTCTCGAGCCACTGGGATCACAGATGTGCACCACCACACCTGGCTCTGGATGTCATTTCTAAGGTTAGGTTTCAAAAGACCATGACTTCTATTTGCTGACTCTTGCTTGTTTACTCTAAGGAGGTGAGCTGCCATATTTTGAGTTGCTCTTTGCTCCATGAGGAAAGGAACCTAGGACAGGCTCTGGCTAACAGCTCATGAAGAAATGAAGTCAACAATCAATGAAGAACTGAATCCTTCCAACAACTACTTAAGTAAGCTTGAAGGTGGACCCATCCTCTTATCAAGCCTTAAAAGGGTTGTGCTACTACACAGATCCAGAGGCAAAGGATCCAGGTTGCATGATTCCAGAACCACAGTCAATTTAATAAGTGTGTGTTATTTTAAGCCACTAAGTTTTGAAGTAATTTGTTATTATAAATATACTAAATATGTATTAAAATAATACTATAACAAGTAATATTACAAAGATAATACTATAATTAACCTGGAGTAGTTTTGAAGAAACTACAAAAAGAATTAATGAGCAAAAGAACTGGCTCTAAACAGTTGCTAAGCCCAAACAGAATCAACATCAGCTCATATAGTGATTAGTCAAGTAAGGACTTTCCAGGGGCTGGGGAAGTAGCTCAGTGGTAGAGTGTCTCCAAGGAGACAGGAGACAGCTAATGTCACATAATGGGTTTGAACAGAGAAGAGACAAAACAAAGCTACAAAGGAGTAAAATGAGGAAAGAAAGAAGTCACAGCTTTTTCTCTCTAAATTATAGGGAGAAAGACTTAAGAGACAAAAGACTTAACAGAAAATCAGCTAGGCTAGACCTAACATTTTGTAAATGGTAGTTAGCAAGCCCACATGTCCCCAAGATGCTCTGAGAAGTTTGCATTATTAATGACAGTTATCATGTTCATTTTCATTTCAATTTTAAAAAATCAATAAATGCAATAAGTTAAACATGTTCTCTCTAAAATGTAATAGTTTGTGAATCTCTATGTGTACTGAGCAAAATATGTGTGGCAATTGTAGATATCACGTAGATGTATTCATTATTCAAATATTGTTATGGATTTATCACTCAACTGAGCACTACTAGCTGCTTGTGGATTTGACCATAAAGCTGTTAACAGTTTTTTATTTTTAGTCTCATATTGTTTAATTTATACCCCAAACTGTTGGTTAAAGGTTGAAAGCTAAGCCAGCAAAGGGAACACGGAAATACAAGTGAATGAGGAGCATAAGATGATAATCCTGTACATTTATTTTTAAATTATTTTATTCTATCTGTGAAATAAATTTCTTCAATCAAGATTCTCCAACTGAACCAGCATTGAAAGGAGAAAAAAATGGTAACAAGTGCATCCCAATTTAGCATTTTATTTTTGAAAATTAATTTTACTTTAATATTATCATTTTAGTGACAATCTTTTCACATTGCATACACAAATGCACAGACTTTTACATAAATGAGATATATTACAGCTGTTTTACCATGGAGATCCTTTTTCTTTTTAAAGACATGTTTGGTAATTGAGAAGTGGAGGCCCACTTCCTTATCTTCCCCCAAGAGTTGCTCACCTCGGGTAATCACTATTCATAATCAAGTATGCTTTTTTCTCCAAACATAATCACAACCAAATGTTTTATACACAGACAGTTTTATTTTGGGGGGGGCGGGGGGACCAGAGTCCACTACTCTCTCACACAAAAATACACATTTTATAAAACTCTCCACATCATGAAAAGTCCTTGAAAGCAACTGGCATAGATCTAATTAATTTGTTTTTAATGGCTGCATAATAATCCAATGATTGGATAAAATATAATTTAATCTTTCCCTGAGGGCTTGGCATTTACCTTGTTTACGGTGTTTTTGCCCTTAAAAAAAGGTTGCAGTAAACACACTTATATTTTTATGCACTGATGCTTTAATTTCCATAAGATAGATTGCTAGGAGTAAGACCACTGAATCACAGATTAGGGGTATTTTTCATTTTAATAGATGCTACCAGGCTGCTTTCAAAAAAGGCTGTAATAATTCACATTTCTACCAAGGTATGAATGACCTCGATTCCAATGTTGGAAGCATTAGGTGTGACTGCTCTTTTAAATTTGCATTTCCCTGATTAATAGCCAGGTTAAGCATCTTTTCATAGGTTTATTGGCCATCTGGATATGCCCTTCAGTGAACTGCCTGTTCGTATCATTTAAAAATTTCTCTACAGGGTTGCCTTTTTACTATTCATCTGCAATATGTTAACCTGATACCTCTAATTTCCATTGCACATATAATTCCCCATTGTATTGTATGTCCACTGAAACATTTTCTTAAAGAGTTTCTAGACAGACACACAAGACACACAGACAGACAGACAGACAGACAGACACACACACACACATTTTTCTCCCCCAGCTCACGATCTACCTCTTAGGAGCCTCCTTTCATAGCTCCTCTCCTCTACACTTACTCCCTTGGTGATCTCATATAAGTCCATGGTTTTAAATGCCTTCTGTATGTTAACAAGTCTCATATTTTTATCCCCAAACTTCTGACCCTTCTGAGCTTCAGATGCACACAGATAGGGGTATCTTAAGAGCATCTCAAATTTAAGAGTTCTAAAACAAACAAAATCCTGTGGCCTAATCTACTTATCTTTTGGAATTACTACATGAGTAATGGCATCACTATATGTTTAGTTGTTCCTATCTGGAAAAACATGGAAGTCAGTACTGATTTTTCCTCACTGACATACCTCATCCATCACTCTTTTTAATTATTATCCCCAAATATATCACTCAACTAATTTCTCTTCTTATCTACTGCTGGCTCCCTCTCCCGCAACTCTGTCCTCTTCTACTCTATCAACTAATGCCTAAACTTCTACAAAAGTCTCCTGAGCCCTTTGCATCAACCCCTGCCCCATCCCCAACTTTACTCCCAATAATCAATTCTTCAGTCCCTAAACATAAATCTAATCATGTAATTCACCTATGCCTAATTCTTTAAAGGCTTTCTATAGCATACATTAAAAACACTAAACTTGGGCTAGGGTTGTGGCTCAGTGGTAGAGCGCTTACCTAGCATGTGTGAGGCCCTGGGTTCGAGCCTCAGCATTACATATAAATAAATAAAATAAAGGTATTGTGTCCACCTACAACTAAAACAAACTAACTAAACTCATTACTAAAACAATAAGACCCTACCTAATATGGCTTTTATCTGCCTTCCTGAACTTATCTTGTGTCCCATTTCCCCTAATGACTCCATATTAGCATCACTCGTCTTTTTTTTTATATTTATTTTTTTAATTGTAGCTGGACACAATACCTTTATTTTATTTATTTTTATGTGGTGCTGAGGATCGAACCCAGGGCCTCACATGTGCTAACCGAGCGCTCTACCGCTGATCCCAGCCCAGTCATCTTCTTGTTTTCCCTTGAACACATCAAGCTCATTCCCACATTTCCCTCATATTGTTGTGGTTGACTTCCTCCCATAGACCACTGAACTCTGCTGAAATGTCAAATTTTTAGAAAGGCCTTCCTTGATCAATCATACATTACCCTATTACCTTGTCTCATCTTTTCCCACTGCTCTCATGGCTGCACTAAATTACACATAACTTTGTTTGCTTGCTTATTTAAACATTTCCCCTAAACTAACATGTAAGTTTCTTAAGAACAAAAAAATTTTCCGTTGTCTTCAATCCCTAGCTCTCAGAACAGTGTCTAGTAAAGAGTACTAAATTTTTTTTAAAGAACAAGTAAATGTTATCTTTTGACAATGAACATTGCAATGTTAGCTTAACTACATTAAAGGCAACTAATACATAGCCATAGATCATTCATTTTTTATGCTGTATAATATTCTTTTATGTCAACGTACTCCAATTTAATTTTTCATCCTCCATCCCAGGACTTGGGTTGTTTCCATGTTATTTTGACATTATGAATCATGCTGGTCTGAACACTTCTGTATGCATCTTCTAGTACATGTGTTAAGTTTTTCTAGGATGTACAACTAGAAATAGAGATGTTAAGTTAGAAAGCACACAAAATTCAAGTTCACAACATAAATTTAAACTGTTTTCCAAAGTGGGTGGAACAATATATATTCTTTCAGTGGTGTAAAAGACTGCCTCCTAATATATAATCTCTTCAACATACACTGTAAAACAAAGCATTTTGATTTTTGACAATCTCATAGTGATCTTAATTTGCTTTTCCCTGATTTTTAATAAAGTTGAGCACCTTTTTATATATTTATAGGCATTATGTATTTATTCTATGAAATGGCTATTCATGTCTCTTTCTAATTGATTCATTGTGTATACCAAAGCTTTATTGATTCCATGTGTAGCAGGCATCCTTTCTGAGTCTATAGCTTATATTTTCATTATAGATTTTTTTTTTAACTGAACAGAAGCACTGATTTTAAAGTATGCAAAATACTTTCATGGCAAATCTTTTCTGTGTTATTGTCATGAAATTCTTCCCTACTCTCAGAACATAATGATGTACCTTAGATGTTCTAAGAACTTTCATATACATGTAGAAATGATTTTTTGAAATAATTTTTAGATGTAGATGGACAAAATACCTTTATTTATTTTTATGTGGTGCTTAGAATTGAACCCAGTGCCTCACATGTGCTAGGAAGTGCTCTACCACTGAGCCAAAACCCCAGCCCCTAGATATACTTTTTGTATACATTTTGAAATAGGGACCTAATTTTATATAAATACTATGAGTAATTAATTCATGGATATTAAACCCATGTGGAAATCATGCCAATATTATTTAAAAACAGCACCCCTGTAATGTTACCCTTGGGCATCTATCATGGATTCTACATACCTGGGCATTAGATTCTGACTTCATTTTCTGTTCTACTAGTTAATTCATCTCTTTCTGAACCAAATGGTATTTTAATTTACCACTAATTACTACTACTTGAACAATTCTATGTTTTGATATCTTGTAGGACAAATTCTATCATCTTATTCTTTTTGTTCAGAAATGCTATGCCTAGTTCATCTGCTCTTTTATGTGTATTTTAAATAATAGCAACAAAACATAAAAACATTCATAACACCAACAAAAGTATAATTACCTAAAGAATACATATAAAAATAGATGTATAGAAAATTGTAAAAGAATTTTATAACATGTAGGAAGGCCTAAATATATGGAGAAGCAGACCATATTCATGGATTAAAATCCTTAATGTTATAAGACAGCAATAATTCTCAAATAATCCATGCATATAATTCAAATCCAATCAAAAAATCCCAAAAGTTCACTGTGAATCTCAAAAAAGTTAACAGTGTTTGCCTCAATTCTTAATTGGAAACATACAAAATTCTTAAGTTTAAGATTTTAACAAAAGTATTACTTAGAATATAAAATTTGTTAAGTATTATCTTTTCCAACCTTAGTCTCTCTTTGAAGGTCTGGAAATTTTTCTTTTATTATACTTCTGATAATTGTGAACTAACTGCCCTGTCTTTTTAGTTCATGTTTTTGGCAAGCTGACTCTGAAATATACTTGGGGTTTTATTATCATTTCTCTCCTTCTTTTTGACTCTCACCTCTTCTTTTGTTTTCTAGCTATGTTCCTCAATATCTAGCTTTTATTTCCCCAACTTATTTTCTGTAAACTGATTCTGCTTGTTATTTGGGATGTTTATATACTTGTTACTCTGACCTTTCTTATTTAACAGAGTCATTGTTCTCATCCTATTTTTCTTCATTTTGAGGAGCACAAATGTGAGGAAAATACCATAAACAAGGGCTTTGGTCAAGCATAAGGCATAATACAAAAGGCTAACGAGACCTTGGAAGAGGAAAGAAACAGCAGAAGACTAAAAGGAAGAAATACTCTGTATAGGTTCAAATTTAGGATTGGTGTAACAATCCAAAAAGAGGGACATGTGCCCTAGATTGATATTAGACAAAAGGCAAACATTACTGAATTAAAGCACAAGTATGATAATGCCAAACACGTCAAAAATTTAATCTACAGCTGTCTTAATGACATTCTAAGGATTTAGAACCCTGTTAAATGCATCCCCTTGTAATGTTTCTCTTTTTAAGGATACAAATTAATGATAGTTCTATTGCCTTTCAAAGTTTTAATCCAAAAATTAACATAAATCAAAATAAAAACACTTTGATGGACATACATTCCTGATAAGCTTGAAAAACAAACAATAACGGAAAGTAAAAAGTAGCAAGGTAATACAAATACATGCCACAGATAGAGGCGTGAACAATACTGAGTACTTTGATTAGGAAGCTGTTAATTAATGGTTCAATATAATTGTCAATTAAATAAGCAGCAGCACAATGAACTAACTGTAATATTTCCACAACTTACCCTTCAAATGGAGGGTAAGACTTGGTTCTTGGAACAAAAATGTCCAGACAAGACAGCACTTTTGGTTTGTCTCAGGGATGAAATTCACCCCTCCAAAATTTGAGTAATTTTAGACATAAAAGAAAATTATAAGCATGCCTATTTTTGTCACATAAAGGTAGTAGGTTCAGCTAATCCTTCCTGATCATCTTACAATTGATTACTCAATCATTTAATCACTCTCAGACATTTCTGAACCCTTTCTTATTTTCTCTTGTTCTCAATCCTACTCAACTGCCTCATTTAAGGCCATGCCTGGGCACAGTTGTGAACTCTGACTTCAGTCTTTATTGCATCTTTTCATCACTTTCTCTTTTGTCCTATTCCATGAATTTGGACAGTCATAAAATATTGGTAATATCACAATGTTCCATTATATATATCATGGAATATTATTTGGTCTTAAAAAAAAGAAAGGAAAATCTGACAGACACTACAAAGAAATCCTGAGGGCATTACACTAAGTGAAATAAGCCAGTCACAAAAGTATATATATTACATAGTTCCACTTGTATGAGGTACCTAGAGTTGTCACATTCATTAAGAGACAGAAGGTAGTTGCTGGGAACTAGAAGGTGGAGAATGGAGAGTTTAATAGGCACAAAGTTTCAGTTTCCTAAGATGAAAACAGTTCAGAGATGGATGGTTGTAATGGTTACCAAACAATGCAAATATACATTTACATGTGATATATTACTAATTATACACTTAGGAATTGTTATTAAGATGGTAAATTTTGGGGCTGGGATTGTGGCTCAGCGGTAGAGTGCTCGCCTAGCATGTGCAAGGCCCTGGGTTCAATCCTCAGCACATAAAAAAAATAAATAAATAAAATAAAGGTATTGTGTACAACTAAAAGAATAAATATTTTAGAAGATGGTAAATTTTATGTTATATATATTTTACCACAATTTAAAAAATTTTAAGAATTAAGAACTATGTAATGTTTTGAACGACCAACAATAAAAAACTAAAATTTTAAGAAAAAACTTACAATGAACAAAAAATTTGTTCCAAGTCTGGCTTTTCTTGTATGAACTTTTTAATTTTCCAAATTATTTTAGAATTTCTATCTAATTGTCAAAATGGTTAGTGTATGTTCCTTATTTCCTCGCTTCCTGGAGGTAAATTCAGAGAGTAATGAATTTCAGTGTGGCTCTTTCCACTAATTCACTCTAACTCTGAGCAAGTTAGGTGGTCAAAAAGATTAACAAACACAATTTTTTAAAAAGATTTTTAAAGTATTTTTTTAATTTTTATTTTTTATTTGTAGTTGGACACATTACCTTTATTTTATTTATTTATTTTTATGTGGTGTTGAGAACTGAACCCAGCACCTCACACATGCTAGGCGAGCACTCTACCGCTGAGCTACAACCCCAGCCCTAGATTAACACATTTTAATTTTCTCATCCTCTCTAAAATAACAACACTGGAAGTTTTTTAAATCTTATGTCTCAGAAGGTGCTAGCATTTAACTTTTCATTAAAGACTTCAAAATTGCAGGTAGAAAAGAAGCAATAGAACAAAATATAAAAGAAGCTTCACTCAGGATTTAGTGTTCTAACCGTCTCTATTCAAATGCCATCTTATTAGAGAAGCTTTCCCTGAATATTCTATAAGATAGAAACATCCTCTCTATATTCCCTACTCCTGCTAGCATTCCTTATTCCCCAAATATTTTCCTCCTTAACAATTTATATCACCTGAAGGCATGTATATATCTGTGTGTATATGTACACAACAAATAGCTGTTGAATTAGAGATGCTTAAACCTTCATTACCAGAGATAAAACACACAATGTACTTTAAGAGTTTATAGGCTTTGGAGATAGTTTCCAGTTGATCAATTACTATAATTGGACAAGCTTGGGGAAGATAAATAAAATCTCTTTAAACTTCAGGGTTTTTTCCTTCTTTAAAAAGAGTAAAATATCTATAGCATAGGATTATTGTGCTGATTATTGATACAAAAATTCTCAATAATGCTAAAACTTTCTTAATTGCTCTTTGGTAAGATAAGCCAACTTAAATGGGTTCCTCTGAATTTCTATCCTTTGACTCTATATATAGAGTTCTACCCATCTAACATCTACCACAGAAGAAAAGGACCAAACTATTTGTTTAACTTCAATTATACATTAGTAACTTTAACTAAGTTCATTCTTTTGAGTTTAACTAAGTTTTCCAAACAACCTAGGGTAGGTAATACTATCTCTATATTAGAGAAGGGGTAACTGAGACTAATGGAGAGTAAGAAACTTTGCCCAGGGTTGTAATTAGTGAGTGGCAGAGTTTAATTTGATCCATGCCTCTCTGATACCAAAGCATATTCTCTTTTTGCTACCCCCACTTAGTATTTCTTTTTTTCACATAGGAGTCTTTCAACTATTTGAAGATCACTACCACATCCCTTACACCTCTTCTTTTCTGACTGAACAATCAAATCTTTGGATATCCCTCACTGTCAAGAATTCATTTTAGTTTGCTGAGGTCTCTTAAATTGTTACACCTTGATTAGCCATTTTTAAAAGGGAATAAATCCTGTGAAGCTCCATCTGTCATAAATTTTATCATTAATGTTTTAAAATATTCCAAATATAACAATAGGTATAAGTTCCTTATGCTATAGTATCATTATAATGACCCACTATAAAACCAAGATATATTCTATATATTAAATAATAACACCAATGAAATTCAAATTGATGGTATACATTTCTGCTAAAATCTTGTTTACATTAATGAGTATATATCAGGTTCCTTACTGCTGAAATATATGATTAATCAAAGCTCATACCACTTTTCTCCAAAAGAACTACCACCAGGCCTTCATTTGTACAGCTCATCCTTATCATAAGGTGACCAATATGATGCGGGAGATAAAGAAAAAGGAACAACTAAGATGATTTAATGTCTTTGGTTTTGGGAGTTACTGGATGAATTTTTTACTAGAACAGGAATACTTGGGTGGAGAAAGATAGCTACATTAGATTTGACAATGAATTTGTGGTAACTGAGAGGGCATTCAATGGGCTGTCCAGTATGTAAATGAATTTATGGATTTAAAATTCACGCTAGTGAGTCTGGGCATGAAATAAGAGGCTTAGAAGATATTATCCTGAAGAATTGTGGCTAGGGCTGGGGATATGGCTCAAGCGGTGGCACGCTCGCCTGGCATGCGTGTGGCCCGGGTTCGATCCTCAGCACCACATACAAACAAACATGCTGTGTCCACCGAAAACTAAAAAAAAAATAAATATTAAAATTCTCTCTCTTTAAAAAAAAATTGTGGCTAAAGTTAAATAAAAATCTGCAAAGGTACCAAAGGTGAAGTAGAAGAACCTTCCACGACAAGAAACATGAGGGAAGCCAAGGAAAGAGAATTTTTAAGATGCAGTATTAAAATTCCACAGAGGCAAAAGTAAGGCTTTCTTGAAATATGTTCTTTGAATTGGCAGGTCATGGTGACCTCTAGGATAGGGTGAAAAAAAAACCAGTAAGGCCAGTTCTTAATGAAGGCTGCCTACTAAAGGAAGCATAGAGAGCAGTATGTGAAAGATGACAGATGAAATATTTCCAGTCTGAAGAGAAAGAGCCAATAAAAGGGAAGAGGCTGATGACTTAAATTAGGAAAACAAAGATTTGTTGACGTCACTTTTCTACCCACAGCACTTATAGAGTGCCTGGAACATAGCAAACATTCAAAAATATTTGTTTAAAATTAAATGGAAGAAGAAAAAGGGTAGTGTAAAATAGGAGGAGGAGGGTCTAAGTAGGGAGGATAAGAAAGGGGGAAGGAGGAAACATGTTTTGATCATATGTTAAACTCCAGCCTTTTTGTGTTCATAATTCTTGAAATGATCCTGAAAGGAAGACATTATTGTCTGTATTTTACTTGTGAGTCCACAGAGGCTAAGAGATCAGGTATTCTGTCCAGGGTCATTGATCTACTGAGGAGTAAAGGCAATATGCAGAAATGGCTTCATCTGCCCACAGAGGTTTGCTCTTCTATTGCACCTTACTGCCTCCAGGGAAAAGAGACACAACTATGCTCCTATATAGCCAAAAGAAAGAAAAAGGGAAGCAAGGGGGAAGTGGGGAAAGGAGGAAAGAGGGGTGGGAGGACTTTAATTTCTAAGCAGACAGGAAGTTGTAGTTCAAATCTGTTGGCATATACTTTTTTTTATGAAGTATGAAGGTAAAATAACTTGCTAAAAATGAGGGCAAAGGAGTTGGAACAGAGTGATAATGATATTTATTAATACTTGAGGAAGTTGTACAAGGAACTGACCCCAAACCAGCAAAAAGACTAATGAATTTAAATTCTGAAGCAGCCCACAGTCTACATGTCTGTGCTGGAGCAGAAGTATGACCCAAGAAGGGGTTAGAATGGTGAATACTTCAAAACAAAAAAAGAGACTGGGTGACAACTATTTGAGTTATCAAGTGGGGTTTAATCTGGATATGAAGGAGTGAAGCCAGAAGGGAGCTGGTATACCAAAAGAAAATGGAGAGGTCAAGGGCTCACTTGTAGGTTACAATATTAAATAAGAGGCAACTTTAGTGGAGCAAAGGAGTCTTCAATCACTATCATCTCTGTTTCATATCAACAAACCTCTCCAACCAAGAGCTCTTAAGTTGCTCTACTTTTGTAACCTGTTTTTACAACACTATAAAAACAAGCAACACATTTGTTCTGAGTTACCTGATCCTTTGTAGTTAAATAAATCTTTGACCCAGATAAGGAACTTATTAAAAATGAAGAAAGAAGACCATCATATTTCATAATTCTCTTTTTTTTCTTTTTGGTACTGGGGATTGAACTCAGGGGAAGTTGGCCTCTGAGTCACATCCCCAAGCCCTATTTTATATTTTATTTAGAGACAGGGTCTCAATGAGTTGCTTAGTGCCTCACTTTTGCTGAGGCTGACTTTATTCGCAATCCTCCTGGCTCAGCCTCCTGAGCCATTGGGATTATAGGCGTGTGCTACTGCACCCAGCCATATTTTATAATTCTTATCAAAGGTTTTGTCTTCTCCTCATCACCCCTATAGCATGAGATAGGGCCAGTAAACAACAGCAATAATCACAAAAGGTTGAGCTAGAGAACAAGCAGAATTCTTGAATACCTGGCATCACACAAAAACTAACCTAATCTTATTCATTTTGTTCTAAGATATTTCCATTTAGTATAGAGGAGCTATTTTGTAATTGTAATGCATTTATTTTGTGTGAGTCAATTGGCTAGCTAGAAGAAGCAAAATTGAATTCACTATATTTTCCAGAAGTTGAAGAATGCCTTCCTATCAATACTAGGTTCTACTGAGACTGCTGTTATCTCATAGTACTAAGGAAATGTTTTTGGTTGGGCACAAAGTGATTTAAAAAGAAATACAGGCATTATTAGAAATGAATAGTCCCAAAGACTTAATATTCACTTCAGAGTGTACCATAAACCTGCCTTATAGAACTATTAGGTTTTCTGAACATAAAAGCTCCTTATCCTTAGTTATGGATGGTCTTCCAGTTTAGTTCCACAAACTTAAGAAATCCCCCAAAACCTCAATACTACCTGCTAGGGAACATTATGTAGTCAGATTATGTATAACTAGATAGGTAGCAAATGCATGGAGCTTATTACCCTTAAGAAGGCATATATATGAAACTTTAATAGCTTCAAGATAGTTAAGCGTATACTTGCAGCTTAAAGACTACAAGAAATATGAGATTGAAAATATTTGATCTGTACATTTAGACTTTTGAGATCAAGGGAAATTCTAACCTGGATGGTTAAATGATCTAATACAATATCACTTTCAACTCTCATATAAGATTGTGGCTACAATAGAATAAAAAGCCCAGGACTGTTGAAATCATCATCATCATCTGAAAATTCCAACAACTGTTCTATATAAATGCATAGACAAATTCCTTTGGCCTTTTAGACCAAATCATGCTTTTTAAACTGTATGTAGTAAAAATTGACTTAGAGGGTTGTAACCTGATTTTTTATAAAATGAAATACAAAATACCAGAATGCATCACATATAGTAAGTATGATTTGGTGAACTTTTTTTCTGGTGTATGTGTGCTGAGATAGGAATATTTATTCCTAACTTATGGGCAAAAATAATCTGAAAGCAACTAGACTGCATTACAATAAATCAAAAATGACTAATTTCCAAGGTTCAAGTATTTTTTAAAATTATTGACTTAATCTTCATGTAGCAGTCTAGTGAAGAAAAAAATTATTTTAAAACAGTTGATCTTATTTAAAAAGTGAAAGTTCATTTCAGTTCATCCAACATATACAACCTCAAAAACTTAAAAGAATTTATAATATTTCTTTAAAAGTGCATTTCCTCCAAAATTAAAGATGTCATTAGTACAAAGATTCTACATCAGTGTCCAAAAAAGAGAGCTAAAGCTGAGCTTATTATCTGACATTCCTGCTTATGTAAAAAATTTTTAACCTTTTGTGAAATTCATTTTTATATGTGCAATAGAAACTGAGAAGTTACTATGCTACTGAGAACTTTCCTGCTAACACTAACTCTTCTGCCCTATGAAAACTGGACATCTCCACCTCTGGGCAGCCTTAGAGACTCTAATCAGAATCAGCAGGGAGCTTGAGTCTCAGCAATTAAATAAGAAGAGTGGTTTATTCATAAATCCATTTGTATGCCAATGAGGTCCGATTTATTTTGCTCCCAAGTCCTGAAAATATGTGGAACCTCTAGAAAAGCCCCCATCAGACTTGGGAATCTTATAATGGTAAGTCCCCACAATTCCCAGAACCCAGAGTCAAACTCAATATTATAAAACCACAAGGAAATTGCTGAAAAACAAACTCACCAAGCCACACAAAGCATTTATGGAGATTTTACTAGATTCCATGAATTGTGTAAATTAGGAGTTTAGTAATCCTATGAGGGAATTATTAGGTACTTAATCAGCCAATAGTTCTTTCATGTGGATTTTAATATTGGATCCCTAGATAAAAAAGAAGGGAAGGAGAATAATTATTATTTTCTCTATTTTACAAAGGTTGTTAAAAAGATGCCCAACCTAAAAAATTCAAACTAGTGATGGAATGAGGACATGTTTTTTAGACCCTGGTCAGTTCTCTTGCTACACATTACAGGGCTTCCTCAAAAATCTCCAGGATGTCATTCTGAAAGTTTGAGCTCACCAATCATTAGTTGTTTTTTTTTGTTTTTTTTTTTAACTTCTGTGTGGTTTTCTGTGGTATCATACAGATGGTATTTTACCAGATTAACTGTGGTAGGACTGAAAAATTACCTACACAAATGGCAATGAAACACTACTGAAAAATGTTATCATGATCAGAAATGCGGTAAGTTGACAAAATCTACACAGGATATCGTCATTCTTATGATTTAGCTTCTAGGATCTACTGCATCAGAAACTCTCCTAACTACCCTATCTGATGTTCAAAGTATATGTATGTGTTCTGTGACACATAAAGGTTTTGGAACCTATACCTAGGTCAATACCATGCTATTAATTTAGAATTGATTGTAGTGGTTCTCTACTTTCTCTAAATGTATAACTAATGACTTATTTTTTAATACATTCCCTTGCATCAGAGGGCTTTTAGAGAGATATAGAGAAAGATAGATAATACAATCTTCTACAATGAAATGTTCCCTGACTTAACACTGCTAGCACTTGTAGGTAATTACATATATATAAACAGTCTGGTAGGTAACATATACATACATATAGTCTTTCCATACACTGCCAAATACTTCCTCAGCCCTTTCATCTAATGTCACACCTGTTATGTTCTTGTGGCATTCTTGATAGTCATGGATTAAGATACTTATTAATTGTGTAACCTTGGGTGAATTTCTTAAGCTATGTCTTAGGGATAATATCCACCTCATGGTAGTGTTATATTTTTATTTTAACTTGTAATCAAGACTTGTTACAACATATGATATTCTCATATATGATACATATATTCAACCTAACTTGTAACTAAAGAAATTGTTTTTATATTTATTAAGTCGACAGATTTTTTTAAAAAAATTTGGATCATTTACCTTAATAAGTTTGTGAGAAAATGGTATTCTTTTGTTCTATTAGTAGATGTATAAGCTAGTCAAAACTTTTCTGGAAGGCAATTTAGCAATATAAATCCAAGGCTATAAAATGTGCATATACCCCTTGACTCATAAATATAATTTCCACATTTATTCTGAGGAAATTAATTGTAAGTTAGCAAAAAGAATGTTTCTGAGTCTTATTTTATAGTTAAAAACTGGAAATAACCTAAATATCCTAAAATAAGAGGGTTATAATTTATAATGGGACTATATCACGAATTACCAGATAACTATTACAAATGATGTTACAGAAACATTGGCTGCCATTAAAACTCATTTAAGATATAGTATTTAAATGGGGAAAAGGTTGTAGAATTGTACATATTACAAAAATGACGTACCTACGTATACAGATGGTTATTCATGTTTCTTATAACTAGGTGAAGAGAGTAATTTCTTCAAATTTTATTACTTGTGTAATAATTAACATTTGTAACATGAAAGTCAATCCATTCCCCTTTTCAAATATTTCAAACGATTCACAGTTATGAATCAGTTTTGTAGGTGCAAAGACCACTACTGACCTTTAAGGTTCCTCTTATTGTTAGTACTTCTACTTTATTTACAGTAAAGGACTAGATTTTGGCATTTAAAAAAAATTTTTAATTTTGTTGCAGACTGACATTTTTATATGATAAAAATGAATTACTAGATAAATTAAAAGCTTCAAAATTTTTAATTATTAGATTCACAAAGTTACTCATCAAATTGATTTTTAAAAATTTTAATACTTTCAACTTCTTTACCTATTTTGTCACTGACAGGTAACAGTCTGCACAGCATACTAATTTGAAACAATTTTCCAAAAGAATCAAATAATGTCTCATAGTGGAGATTGTGTGGAGACCTGACTTTGAAGAATTAATATTTTCCAAATCATGGGAAATAGTAGTTATTATGGCATTCCGAAGGGGATGTTGTGGGAATATACATAGATTCATCTGGTTAAAATGGGAGCACTGGAAAATGTGTATTGCTCCAATTTAAGTCAAAGAAATGAAACAATCTGTAGTTCCTTGGCAAAAATCAACACAGTCCCCGGGGAAAGGGCTGAGTGAGTGAGTCTATCCCACTTTACCTGAAGACTGACCTTCTTTGGAATCAGGCCAAAGTAATGAAAACTATAAACATCTTACTTTATGGTGAGATCACAAAGAATTTAAATTCCAAGTGACTCCCTGGAAATATGTGGCCTGCCCTCCAGAAATAAAGTCTCATATTCTAGTGTCTTATTGTCAAAGGCAAAGAACAAAAACAAAACCCTAAAAATGCATTTTTATTTTAACTAAGGGTATAAAATATTTATAATCATGTTTTAAAGCTACTGCAAATTTAATCTACTGGCAGAAAAATTAAAAACTGCAACTAATGTAAACGCTTAATAAAAGTTCAATGAGTTCAGCTCGTCAAGCTGTATAGAAGGGTAGAGCTATATTCCCAGCCTTAACTGAAGTTTCTAAAATAGTGAAAAGGGACAGGAAGATGCAATTTGGACAGAGGACTTGGAGTAAAAAAAAGCCCACTGAAAACTAAAAATGGTGAAATCTAACCTACAGAGAAGCTTACAGTATTAGATCTTTCTTTCCTCTAGTCTTGTGTTTTTAAAATTAAGGCATAACTTACACAGTATAGTACACAAATTTTAAATATGCTGCTTGATAAGTTTTTACAAAAGTACACACCCATACAACCACCATTCAGATCAAGATATAGTTCTAGTGCCTCCTGCCAGTCAGTAACTCCTCTCTATTCACTGATTACCATTGGTTAGTTTTGCTTGTTTTTGAATATCACATAAATAGAACCATATCAAATGTACTCTCTTGAATCTGACTTTTTTCACACAACCTTATATTTTGCAAGCATAAGTATTATATTCCTTTTTGCTGCAAAGAAGTATTCTATTGAATGAATATACTACCAATTTGTTTATTCATTCTCCTGATGGTGAACATGTGAATTGTTTCTGGTCTTCTATTATTATGGGTAAAGTTGCTATGTATGCATACTCTTGTACAAGTCTTTTGGTGGATGTAAACACTCATTTTGTCTTGGGTGTATACTAGAACAAACCATTAGGTCACAAAGTAGGTTATGTGTTAACTTCAGTAGATTAGGCCAGATTTTTAAAGTGATTATACCAATTTCCTAGTAGTAATGTCTGAGAGTTCTCATATAAAGTATTTATTGTTTTTTTAAGAGACAAGGTTTCACTATGTTGCCAGGCTGGCCTTGAACTCTTGGGCTTAAGTGATCCTCTGTTTTAGCCTCCCGAGTAGCTGAGACAACAGGTGTGTGCCCAGTGATGACCATCTATCTAAATCACATCTCACAAGAAGCAGGCAAAAAACATTCCAAAAATTAAGACTTTTAAGAATATGGATGTAATCTATTACTGTTAGTGATATTTTTGCCAATAAAAAATTTAAAACACATGGGGCTGGGGTTGTGGTTCAGGGTTCAATCCTCAGCACCACATATAAATAAGTAAATAAAATAAAGATCCATGAACAACTAATAAAAATATTTAAAAAAAAAATTTAAAACCTGTAATATTACTTATACATTGCTTTCAGTTTCTTTTTTTTGTCTACTTTATAATGTATGTAACAGTATTACAAAGCACAGGTACACACAATTTTAAAATAACTTTACATATCTTAGAAACACAAGCTCAGCTTTTTTTTTTTTTTTTTAACCAACTGGGTACACAATCAAGATTTCAGACACTCATGTTTTAGTCTAAGTATTTTAAACTAGCTAAACCTTAGACACAGGCAAACATCTAATTTTTAAATCTGTACATAATAAAGTATATTCCATAGAAATAGTCAACTTTTTATTTTAATGTTAAAATAACATACTTGAACAGTGGGGGAGGAAAAGGCAGGAGAACAAGAATTCACCAGGAAAGAGGCATGAGGGAACTTTCTTAAATACTGGCACTACTCTATACCAAGGTCACCAGAATGTACATCAGTCAAATTCACAGAATGGTACATTTAAGTATGTTTCATTTTACGTAAATTTTACCTCAGAAGAAAATGACCCATAAAAAATATTAACCTCTAGTTAATGACATGCATGTTGAAGTGTCCAGGAGTAAATTATAGAGATATGTGCATCTTACTTTAAAAGGTATTAAAACATAGACTAGTGCATGAATAGAGGGATGGGTATATGAATAGATGCTATAAAGTAAACAGAGTAAAAATTATAGCTGAGGAAGTAGCTCAGTCATAGAGTATTTGCCTAGTATGCCCAAGGCTCTGGGTTCAATCTTCAGCATCACGCACACAAAAATAAATAAATAAATAATAATGGTTCACAGTTATATGGTTATTTAAAAAAAAAAACACCTTAATTACAGAATCTAAATGATAGATATATGGGGACTTACTGTATAATTTTTCAACTTTTCTGAATGCTTACAATTTTCATAATAAAATGTGGGGAAAATAATATTTTAAAAATAGTGTAAATAATACAAAAGTAAGTTAGAAATTCAAAAAGGAAAAAAAGAAACATTCCAGCACTATTACTTGGTGCTTTTTGACAATGGTCTTCTCTTAACCCATGGTTTCAAGACCTCCTGTGGATGCCTGAAATTGTGGATAGTATCAATCCTAAATATACTGTTTTTTTTCCCTGTACAAATGTAACTATGATTAAAGTCTAATTCATAAATTAGGCACAATAAGAAATTAACAACAATAATAAAATAGAACAACTATAACAGTACACTGCAATAAGTTATTTCAATGTGATCTCTCAAAATACTTTATGATACAGTACTGTATTCTTACACTGTGGAAAGTGAAACCACAGATAAGGGTGGGGGGACTACTTTACTATTTGTATGGTGAGAATTATTCTCATTTTAGACTAGTAAACTGAAACTCAGAAATGATTACAGAATATTTGTGCCCAGGGTCACAAAAGTGTAAAGACTGAATTAAATTTGCCTAAATTCTGAATCCTCTTGACCTATGTGCCTCACAAGGGGCTGCCCGGAACCAAACATCTTCCTTACAGCAAGGAAGTTGCTTTTTCATTCCTGCATGGACCAGATCTGTTAGAAAGCTCATCCCTACAGCATGAACTGAAATCTGTCTCCCCATGCTTTTCCTTCCAGGTTTGATTCCTAGGGGCCATAGAGAATCTGATTCCAACACGACTGACCACATCAAGTGAGAGTATTTGAAATTTGAAAACACAGAATTTCTTTCCAGTTAGTATTTTATAGACTCATTTACAAAGATAAAACTAAGTGTAAAATGGGGATGATGCCTCACAGTATTGAGATGAAAATAAGATGAGAACATTATGAAGCATCCTTTCTTTGAAATTTTTAACATGCCACTCATTATAAAATATTTTTTAAAAGTCTTAGGTTCTTGAGATGGTCATGGCAAATGTGAATAAACAGATTTTTTTTCCCTTTGTATCTATTTTATTTTATCTAAGAATTGGATGGAACCAGATCTGGTGGTGCATGACTAATCCCAGTGACTCTGAGGATCAAAAGTTCGAAGCCAATCTCAGCAACTTAGCAAGGCCCTAAGTAACTTAACTTGACCCTGTCTCAAAATAAGAAATACAACACTCCAAAACCTGATGGATTTTGGTTCCCCACTTTGCCTTTTGGGAATCTTATGTACTATCAGATATACAGTTAGGAGCACTTCCTATAGCTCTTTTCTGTTTCATAAATTACCACAGGTGGCCAACCTGTGCAAGCAGCATGTTAATGAAAAATTTAGTCTATTTTCTTTTTGACCCTCAGAAGATATTTTTTTTCAAAGATAAGATGAAAGAAAACCATTGAACTACAAGGAATGGCCAACTGATGATGACAATCATTAGTTCACTTTTGAATACGTACATTCATATAACATCCTAAAGCTGTATATTTCTTCTTTGACAGATTTATTCAGGGATTTCCTAAAGTACTCCTAAAGCCACAAATCTTGCTCCTTCTAGCAATATAGTACTAAACAATATTTTTAAATCCAAATAGCGCTACATTGAAAACTTTGCCTTATTTAAGAACCCACAGTTCAAACATGGATAAGTTATATCCAGAGCCTAAAGGAACCTGAATACGATTGTTTTATCCTCCTGATTTCCAGGGTTGTTGGAAGGAATCCTAGAGATGATCACTTTATACTTGCTGAAATGGATATGCAGACATTGAAATGATTAATACATAACAGAGCCTGAGCCAGATACTAGGTCCCCCAATTCCTGGCCCAGTGTTTTTTTCCATTTACAATCATGCCAAACCAAATGTTTAAAAAAAGTGGTTATGTCCAACTACTGCCTCAACTTCACTACATTTCAGTGTGGCCACCCATGATGTCACTTCCTTTTGTGAATGGGTGTATTTTCCCCCCGCTTGGTCTTGTTATCTTTACTTAACTACAAAACAACATTCTAGTGCTCACACTCTAGAATTAGGTCGTTTTTTCCTTCTTCCTCAAGAATACCAATACAGTCTCCAAAATGTCTTGCTTCTCCTTCTCACTGTATTTCTTATTTCAAGTATTCAGTTGCCAACTCTCACAAAATTGTTGTCCTTCTTCCTCAAAGGGCCTAATTAAAAAATGTTTAATTCTATGTAATACATGCAGATGCTTTCTAGAGAAAGCCCAGCGACAACCTTGTTACACAGGAAGACAGCTATTGTGGATTATAGCGGAGGCCAAAAATAAGATTTGGGATCCGACCTAAAACAAATATGGAGGTGAAATGGCACAAGGAGCCACCAGTCAGTGAAAGACTGCAAGCTCTCCTCTATTTGATGTCAGTTCAAGAGAACGGTAGGTTCCAGGGAGGCACGCATCCCGGGACAATGCCAGGGCAGGCGGGCACCAGAATCGCGCTCAGGGGAAACTCAACAAGTCTGGAAGGCGCAGGATGCACCGAGATGCATGAACGCCTGCCAAGAGGCCCTGCTAGCCTCTGGATGACCACTACCCCTTTCCAGGATTCGCTGCCGCGCTTGCTGGCTGGTGGACGGCCACTTGCTCTACGTTTCCCTGCCCGCCCGACGTCAGCCCGGACCCCGGCGTTGCCAACAGCACTTGCGGAGGCCACCGCCTCTCCGGGCCCTCTCCCCAGTCCCTCGGCTTTCCGGGAGGGCTGCCGCGCCGGGCCTGGGGACCGGACCCGCCTTCGAAGCGGGCGGAGGGATGGCGGCAGGCGGGCGCGGCCGGGAGTCCTCGCCTCGGTCTCGTCTTCCTCGAGCAGCGCCGCCTGCCTTTGCTGCCGCCGCGGCCGGCCCTGACCAGCAGCTCAGGCTGAGAGATGGAAGGGGCGGGCGCGCCATCATGAAGGGAAAATGGTGGGCGGCGGGCCGCGGTCACAGTACTTACCCGCGCCGGCCAATGCGGGTAGCCCTTCATCTTGGCAAAGACTAGGTCGCCTGCTTTGTACTCGCGAGGCCGCGGACGCGCCATCCCGGACGCTCCCCTCCCGGGTCGTCCTTGGTCGCCGCGAAGATGCCAGGAGGCCGCCCCCGCGGGCCGAGGGCTGCGCCGCGCTCCCGCGGGCCTCGAGCCGGGCGGGCGGCCGCGCCGACGAGGGGAAGCGCGAGGCGGCGGCCGAGGCGAGTGGGCGGGGGGCTCAGCGGGCCCGCAAATCACCGCCCGGCAGCGGGGGAGGGGAGCCCCGGCCGCTTGGTGCTCGCCCGCCGCCGCCGCGCGCTGCTCACAGGCGCCGCGCCGCTATCCTCATGCCGCCGCCGGCCTGCCTCCCGGCTCCCCGGCGCCGCGCGAGCGCCGGGCCTCGCGCCGCCTCCGAATTCTTCCTCGGGCAGCGACCGCAAACACGATCTTATTATTGTTCTCGCGCGCGCTCAGCATCCCCCCCGCCCGCTCCGCTCCCTCCCGCCCGCGCCACCGGTTAATTCCTAGGTGCACGGCCGGCTTCTGCGGAGAAACCGAGCGCGCCGGCCCGGTGCTCGGCGGGCGCGCGGGCGGTGGGCGCGTCCTCCCAGCACGAAGCCGTGCTGGCGGGCGGGAGCACTACTCCACGGACGCCCGCCGCCAGCTCTCTTTTGTTCTCGGCCCTGAGCGGCCTGCAGCAGCCCAGCCAATCGCCACCCTCCGCCCCCTCCCCGCTGTTCCGCGGCTCGGGGCGCCAGCGCCCCGCCTCCGCCCCCGCCCGCCTTGGGCTGCTCAGCCCGACTGGCCACCTCCACGGGGCTCGCTGAAGACGGGGACAAAGGCGCTCCAGGCGGTTTGAGCACCCAGTCTGGGCTTCAAGCTGTAGGAAAGGGAGCACCGGTTGCGAGTTGGCGACCTTGTAAGGTTCTGGCTGCGGGTCTGCTCTTAACAATGCAGTATGGGCCACTTGGGTCAAGCTGTTTCCCAAGCCTTGGGAGGTTTTCTCCTTCACCAAATGGGCATAGTCGGGTTTCGAACTTGGACCTTCAGGAGTCAAAGTCCATATGGTTATGCTTCCCTGTGTGGGTTTCATAGGCCAGCAGTTTCTGTGAAAAGGACTTAAGAGAGATCACTAGTTTTCAACACTGTCAACATTTTGGACAATGTTTTGTTTTGGTTTTCTTTCTTTTTCTTTTTTTAACTGGCATCTGGTTCTGGTAATTTCTGTATGCAGTTAATTAGGTCTAGAACAGCATGTGCCTTACCGTTATTTTACTGTGAACACCATAACTGACTGCCTTCAAAGTCATTTTGGGAGCAAGACTCTTCATTAACACTTCTCTTTGTAAGAAGTCAATAAAATAATTCAAGGAAATTTTTTGAGTCTGCTCAGTGAATGAATTCTGCTTCTTTCATCATCCCAAAGCCCGCTTTCTTTAAGAGGTCGCCTGGTACTGCTCCTGAGTGCAGCTGACTTTTTGTGGCCTTCACTTTGTCACAAGGACAATTCTGGTTTGTAAACTACCCTCTTCTAGGCTTTCTTGCCGGTGCTCTCTCTTACAGAAGATAAATTTTCCCCCAGCATTCATCTCCCTCCCTTGCCCTGTAGAATTGTGTTTTACCCTTGCTTTTGGTGCTGGGCTTCCAATAATGAGCTTTAAAGTTTTAGACAACCTGTGGATTGTTTATTTTGTTAACTGTGGTTGGGCAGTACTTTAATGCATGTCCTTACTATTTTCTCTTTAAGATTTGCCCTTTTTAGGCAGTTACCCTTCTCTGCCTGTCCCACAGCTTCACTTTTTCCTTTCTTCTCACTGTGGAAGATTGTTCTTGGTCCTTTTGCCTCCTATGATGGTCTGCTAATGTGTCTTTCACTTCTAGAACCTGCCTTGTGTAGCTGTTGTGTCACAACCTCCATATGAACTGGTAGGGTGGTTCCTATATTTTATATCAAAGCCAAACCCCTCTGACCAGCTGCCAAAGTCCTAGCTGTCCAATCCAAGTGGTCAGATCAAGGAACTGAAAGGGAAAAGATGGTTAGTTTGGAAGCTGTGGTGGTTGGAACCCTGGAGTGGCATGATAATAGTTTAGGTTTAGACAAATCACTCTGGTGGACAGTGTGGAGATGGATTTGAGGGTGAGAGAATAGAGGCAGGATCCCAGTTGAGGGCCTTCATCAGGAGAGAGAAGTCAAGGATTGAGACTGTTTGCTGACTCATTGGGTGGTAGGTGGATAGGAAGAATACCGAGTCAATTATAACTCCCTGATTTTTGGCTTAAGCAACAGGATTATTAGTTTTGATATTCACCAAGGCGAGGAAATCCACGAAGAATGGATATGTTTGGAGAACTTGACTGTATTTTGGATGTGTTGAGATTTCCATGGGACACCCAGGAAGATATTTAGTGAGTTGCTGAACATGCAGCTTAGAGAAAGGGGTCAAGGCAGAAGGTAGAGATTTGAGTGATGTCAATATACAAGTGGTGATTGAAACCATGACAGAGGATGCTCAGGAGACTGTAGAATAAGTCCAAAAGTAACTCCAACATTTTAGTATTAGGCAGGAGAAGGGAATGTTATCTGAGCCAGGGAGTTAAAGAATTTCTAGAAGGAAGGAAATATCTAATCTAGATAGATGCCACAGGGAGGTCAAGTAACACACTACAAAGATGAATCCATTGAATATAGTGATTGAGAAGTCATTGGTGACCTTACCAGGAACTGTTTAACTAAACAGTAGTGGAAAGAAACCAAAGACTTGGTGACTTGAGATGTGAGAGGCAAAAATGTGGAGGCAAGAAGTATAGACAGCTCATTCCCAACAGTGCAGAAAGAGTAGTAAGAAAGCATGAAGTGGGAATTGTTCTGTGGTGATTGGTTTTTGAAGTTAGGAGAAATTTGAGTTTTTAATGAGGAGAAGGAGCCTGTAGAGTGGTTGAAGAAAGAGGCTAAAAATGGGGTAATTGTCAGAGTTTGGTTATTTTAGGAAGGTAGAAATTTCTCCCAGGTTTTGCTTTGGATTCATGTTTTCAATTGAGTCTTGTCTGACTGCTCAGCACATATCATTTGCCTGACTCTCATGCCCTAAATTTGCCTGACTCTCATGCCCTAACCAAGTCAGACTTTACACAATCACTTGAGATCCCCTCATGGGTACCCTTTGGCTGATTATCAGGAATCTTCTAATGTGCCTGGCTAAAAGCCCATCTATCTCTGCAGCCAGGTTGGATGCAGACCACCTTGTCAACACATTGCTGCTGAGGATGAAGCATTGTCCTGTGGCTTTCACTGTGGATAGAGCTTTCAGACTGGTTTCTGTGCTTTCTGCAAAAGACTGATGCTGTGGCTATTCCAGAACAATACTCTATTCAAATATTTAGCAGATAATGTGTATGTGTAACCCCTTAGAGATATTATTAGGATTGTTAAAAAAGCCTGATATGTTTTAGTTTAGTCAGTGTGGCCCCAGGAACTGGTCTATTTGCTGGTATCAAAATAGAAAAAGTTAATTATATTCCTGAAATTTAGATGAAAATCCATTCACAAATGGAAATAATATCAACTACCTTTGATCACTTGATCCTTGTGAGCTAATACTTCTCCCTGATTTTGGCTCCTTGATCTTTTTTTTTTTTTTTTTGCCATCCTCTTCTTGCTCATACATATCCACATATATTGCTGATCTGCTCCTATTTTCACCTTCTCTTTTCATATCTTGACTTAATGACTTAATAGTTCCTTCAAATCCTGCCCCCAAATTCACCCATTCTGTGATGTTTCAATTGCCAAAAATCTATTCCTTTGCCCGGAATTATGTATGTAATGATACATATAGAGCCCTTAGAAGAGCACTCATCAAATATGTCAGTATTGTGTGGGCTGGGGTCATGGCTCAGCAGTAGAATGCATGCGAGGCCCTGGGTTTGATCCTCAACACCACATATAAATAAATAAAATAAAGGTATTGTGTCCAACTACAACTAAAAAAATAAATATATTTTTTAAAATGTCAGGATTGTTATCTTTGTTGTAAACATGGTGAGATATAAAGAATTGTGGAAAGGGAGTCAGGTAAAGCTGATGTTGACCAAGCACATGCACACAGCATGTTATAAGAGAGCTACCTAGACTTTGCATCAGAATCCATTTCTATTACTTTCGCCACTTGCTGCTATGGCGAGGGAGTGGGGCACATGCAGAGAGACAGTTCCTGGAAAAAGAAATACTGGAGAGAGAAAGTGAAAAGGGAGAGACCCAGATGGCTCCCAACTCTTTCAATCCCTTTAGTTGAGATGCCAGACAAATGAATGAAGCCATGTTGGATTCTTTAATTCTAGTTCAATTACCCTAGACAATGCCATATGGAGAAGAGGCAATCTATTCCCACTGAACCTACCCAAATTACAGAATCTTGAACAAGGAAATAGTGGCAGTTATTTTAGGACACAAAATTTTGGGGTAGATGGTAATATAGCAAAAGGGAACAAAAACAGGATTTAATAGCAGATTAGATACAGCTAAAGAGAGCTAGTGACCTTAAAAATCAGAAGGAAAATAATTCCGACCCAGATAAGAGTGGGAGGGGAGCGGAGAATAGTATAGTCATATCAGCATTCTTTTCTTTTTTAAGTTTTCTTTTTTTTTAAAAGTTGTTGATGGACTTTCATTTTATTTATCTGTGGTGCCGAGAATCAAACCCAGTGCCTCACACATGCTAGGCAAGTGCTCTACCACTGAGCTACAGCTACAGCCCCAAATATCAGCATTCTTTTGGCTAGTATTTGTAGGGTTTTTTTTTTAACCTATGCAATATAATTTTTTAAAAAGTCTACTTATGGTACATTAGTCAGGTTTTCATTGTTGTGAACAAAATACCCAACAAGAACAATTTAGAGGAGGAAAAGTTTAATTTTGGGCTTGTGGTTTCAGAGGTTTGATCTATGGTCAGCTCACTCCATTGCTGTGGGCCCAGGATTAGGGAGATCATCATGATGGAAGAGCATGGGGAAGGAAAGCTATTCTACTCTTGGCAACCAGGAAGCAGAGAGAAAAAGCAAGGTGCTGGGACAAATATAAATCCCAGAGGCATGCTGTCAGTAACCAACTTCTAGCCACCCCCTATCTTTCTACAGTTATTAGCCAGTACAGTAATCCTTTCAAATTATTAAGCCATTAAAGGGACCAATTCATTGTTTGGGTTATGGCTCTCACAATCTAATCATTTCACTTCCTGTATTAACATTGGAGCTTTTGGGGGATACTGCATATCCAAACCATAAAATATGGAGTCCCAAATGATGAGAAAAAAAGAGAATAGGGTAGAAGCAGTTTTTGAAACAATGATGGCCAAGAATTTCCCAAACAGATGGAAGATGTTATTATGGATTAAATGTTTATGTCCTCCCTCCCCAAATGCATATGTTGAAACCTTAATCTTAAGTTTGATGGGGATTTGGAGATGGGAACTCTGGAGGACTATCCTCATGATGGGAGAAATGCAGGAGAACTTACTTCCTCTTTTTTTTTTCCACCATATGAGATACAGTGAAAAGATGGCATCTGCAAACCAGGAAGAGGACACTCACCAGACTCTGGATTTGCTGGTGCATAGGTTTTGAACTTTTCAGCCTCCAGAACGGTGAAAATAAATATTTAAACCTCTTAGTCTATGGTATTTTTTGTTACAGTAGCCAGAATTAACAGACAGATATCAAACCATAGATTAAAAAGTATTTTGAATACCACACAAGATAAATACAAAGAAAATCACACTTAAGAACATTATGGTAAAATTAATGAAACCATAAACAAAGGAAACATGAAAAGAAGTAAAAAATCAGTAAGAGGGCTGGGGATGTGGCTCAAGCGGTAGCGCGCTCGCCTGGCATGCGTGCGGCCCGGGTTCGATCCTCAGCACCACATACCAACAAAGATGTTGTGTCCGCCGAGAACTAAAAAATAAATATTAAAAATTCTTTCTCTCTATCTCTCTCTCTCCTCTCTCACTCTCTCTTTAAAAAAAAAAATCAGTAAGAATATAGATGACTCAAAACACATCATTTTCAAACAAACAAAAAGGAGAGCTGATTTATCATCAGGAAGAAAAATACTATCAACCTAAAATTCTAAATCAAATAAACTATCTTTCAAATAAAGGAGAAATAAAGTCAAATTTTAGACAAATAAAAATATGTAGGCAAAAATAGAAATAAAGTCAAATTGTAGACAAACTTATGAACAGCTAACTTTCACTAAATGAAATACTAAATAGAGCTTGTCAGGCAAAAATAAAATGATCCAAATGGAAAGAAAGATGCAGGAAGAAAAGAAGAACAATTGAAAGAATATTAAAAAATTTTTTTTAGTTGTAGTTAGACACTATATCTTTTATTTATTTAGTTTTATGGGGTGCTGAGGGTCAAACCCAGTGCCTCATACATGCTAGGTGAGCGCTCTATCACTGAGCCCAGCCCCAGCCCTGAAAAAATAAATATTTGAGTAAATCTAAATAAAAGTAAAAATTGACAGTATAAAATAGGGTAGTGACCACTTAATTGGGTTATATATGGTGATTTAGAAATTCACAAAAGGCACACACTGTATAAATGTATTGAAATATCACATGGTATAATATGTGCAATTTTTATGTACCAGTTTTAAAAAATCACAAAAAGATTTGGGGTAAATAAAGTAAAAAAGTCTAAATTCTTAGGATAATACAGAAGTGACAAAAGTGCTAACAGTACATTTTAATAAGGACATTAGTTGTGAATTCTAGGATGTCAATTTAGGTCAAATTAATGGGTGATAACAAAATAGTAAAATAATACATAATCTAAAATGGCAAGAAAAGATAAAGAACATATAATAAGACCATATTAAAATAAAAGGAACAAGTACTCCAATTACAATTAAAATATTGCTGACTGAATAAAAAAGACAACTTTATACTGCTTAAAAGAGATATTGTGTATATATACATATAAGCCAGTATATATGTATATATGTAAAATATATATATATATATATATATATAAAGTTAAAAGTAAAATGATAGAAAAAAGAAAAATTTGCAAGTAAAAATAGAAAATGGCTCTGCTGATATAGACAAAAGGCACAAAGCATTACTATAAATCAGTGACTTTAAGCTGGAAGTGATTTTTGCCCCTTACCCAGTGGACATTTGATAAGGTCTAGGGGTATTTTGTCACAACTGAAGGTGAAGATACCACTCCATCTAGTGGGTAGAGGACAAGGATGCTGCAGAATTTTCTACAATGCACAGGACAGTACCTCCCACTCAACAAAAAATTATCCTGCCCAAAATGTCAATAGTACACTGATGAAAAATGCTGCTATAGATACATAAAAATAAAGCATCCATTCACAGGAAATAAATAAAATGCTTAATTTTTATATACCAATAACATAACCTCAAAATATATAAAGCAAAAATATTGACAAATCTAAAAATAAACAAAATAGACTAGATAAATTCACAATTATAGTGGAAGATTTCACTATAATTCCCTTAGGAAGTGATAGAATAAGTGAATAAAAAATCAGTAAGAATACAGATGACTCAAATAACACAAATTGTCTTATTGATCTATTTAGAGCTATACCAAACATTTATAGAGTATACATTATTTTCAAATATGGAACATTTAACAAAATTGACCAGTAAGGATATCTACTATCACTTCCAATCAGGCATCTTGACCTGTGAAATGAGGTGAAATAAGATTAAAAAAAAAGGATAGGATTGGAAAATAATAACTACACTGTTATTTGCTGATAACATAATTATGTATGTAATAAGTTTTTAAAAATCTATAGATAAAATATTAGAATTAACAAGAGAATTCTGCTGTAAGCTAAGTTGCAAGAGCTTCCAAAGGATTAAAATTTAACTTGCTCTATATTCTGACCACAGAGAAATCAAGCTAGAAATCAATACCAAAAAGAAAACTAAAGGGCTGGGATTGTGGCTCAGTGGCAGAGTGCTTGCCTCGAATGTATGAGGTTGGGTTTGATCTTTAGCACCACATAAAAATAAATAAATAAATAAAGGTATTGTGTCCATCTACAACTAAAAATATTTAAAAAAAGAAAATAAAAAATTTCCAAATATTTGGAAATTAATATTTTTATTTCTAATTTTAAAGGAAGAAATAACAATGGAAATTAAACTACATTTTGAACTGAATAACATTGGAAACACGATATATCTAGACTTGTGAGTTGAAGTTAAAGTTGTTCACATAGTCTTAAATGCATATATTATAAGGTAAGAGCATAAAAAGCAATGATCTATGCATCTGTCTTAAGATTTAGAAAAAGAATGGAAAATCAAATCCCAAAAAGAGAAGGAAGGACATAAACAAAGAACAGAAATTAATAAATTATACAAATAGACACTATGGAGTATTACTCTGCATTAAAAAATGACAAAATTATAGAATTTGGAGGGAAATGGATGGCATTAGAGCAGATTATGCTAAGTGAAGCTAGTCAATCTTTAAAAAACAAATACCAAATGACTCCTTTGATATAAGGGGTGTAAACAAGGACAGGGTAGGGACGAAGAGCTTGAGAAGAATATTTACAGTAAACAGGGATGAGAGGTGGGAGGGAAAGGGAGTGAGAAGGGAAATTGCATGGAAATGGAAGGCGATCCTCAGGGTTATACAAAATGTCATATAAGAGGTAAGGAGGGGTAAGTCAAGAGAATACAAATGGAAGACATGATTTACAGTAGAAGGGGTAGAGAGAGAAAAGGGGAGGGGAGGGGAGGGGAGGGGAGGGGGGATAGTAGACAATAGGACAGACAGCAGAATACATCAGACACTAGAAAGGCAATATGTCAATCAATGGAAGGGTAACTGATGTGATACAGCAATTTGTATACGGGGTAAAAGCGGGAGTTCATAATCCACTTGAATCAAACCGTGTAATATGATGTATTAAGAACTATGTAATGTTATGAACGACCAATAAAAAAAAAAAGAAAAAAAAAACATAAAGCAACTATCATACTTAATGATGAAAAAAAAATAAATTATACAAATATACTATAGGATTAACAAAGTCAAAGTTGTTTAAAAAAAGACTAATAAAAATGGATAAGCCTCTTTCAAATCTGACCAAAAGAAATATAGAAAGCACAAATAAAAATACAAGGGATGAAAAAGTGGACATCTTTTCAAAAGCTACAGATATTTAAAATAATGAAATGAACATTGTGGACAACTTTATGCCAATACATCTGAAAATCTAGATGAAATGGAAAATATCCCAGAAAAACACATCTTACTAAAATTTACACAAGAAGGAAGGGAAGTCTAACATATATAATATAATATATGTTATATAATATAAATATAACATAACCCTATGTCAATAGAGAAATACATTTTACCTATAATTAAAAATCTTTCACCAAAGAAAATTTTATCCCAGATGGCTTCACTGGTGAGTAGTACCAAACATCTTTAAGAAGAAATAGTGCCGATATCATAAATTCAGAGAAGAGAAAAAGAGGGAACAGTTCCCCCACTTGTTTTCTAAAGGAGCACAATAAATATTAATGCCAAAGACCTGAAACATTCAACACAAGAAAGCTATACCAGTTTCTCTCATAACATAGATGAAGAAAATCTCAACCAAAATATCAGTGGTATATATATGATATATATAATAGTATACCACAACAAATTTGAATATAATCAAGAATGCAGGTTAACATTTGAAAGGCAATATATCATTACATCAATAGATGAAACGGGAAAATCACATGATCTTCTCAAAAAATGGAGGGAAAGTGTTTGATTAAATTTAGCATACATCTAAACAACCCCAGAAAAAAAAACCCTATATAAAACATCATACTTTTTTTTTTTTGTACTGGGATTTGAACTCAGGGATGCTTAACCAAGAAACCACATCCCCAGTTCTTTTTATTTTTTATTTTTCGACAGAGCCTCACTAAGTAGCTAAGGCTGGCTTCAAACTTACATCCTTCTGTCTCAGTTTCCTGAGTTGCTGGGATTATAGGCATGGACCACCGTGCTCCACCTAAAACATCATACTTAATGGTGAAATATTGAGAAATTTCCCTAGAATTGTAAATAAGACAAGGATGTCTATTTTTAATTCTATTCAAGACTGTACTAGCATTCTTAGCCTATGAAATAAGTTAAGAAAAAAGTATAGAATTGGAAAATAATAAATACATTGTTATTTGCTGATAACATGATTATGTATGCAGCAATTTTTTAAAAATCTATAGATAAACTATTAGAATTAACAAGTTAATTCTGTAAGGTTATAAGTAAAAATGTCAATATAAGAAAAATCAATTCTATTCCTATATAACAGCAACAAACAATTAGTAAATGAAAATTTAGCATTGTTAACATTTTGCAATATTATTAATAATATCCAGGAATAAGTCTAATGGAAGATTGTAAGGACTTTACACAGGAAAATATAAGGTATTATTTAGAGAAATTAAAGATGACCTAAATATAGGGAGAGCTGTACCATTTACATAGCTTGGAAGATTCAATATTGTAAATGTGTTATCCTTCCCAAAACTGATCTATGGACTCCAATTAGACCACATTAAAATTCCAGTGTCTTTTGGGGGGGGGGTGTGGAAATTAATAAGCTGATTCTAAAACTTACATGAAATGTAAAGGACCAAGAACAGATAGGATAATATTAATAGGACGAGGATTGTGGCTCAGGGGTAGAGCGCTCCTCTTGCACATGCAAGATCATGGGTTCCATCCTCAGCACCACATAAAAATAAATGAATAAAATAAATGTATTGTGTCCAACTACAACTAAAAAAATAAATTAAAAAAGATAATATTATAGAAAAACAAAACTGGAGAATTACCTTTATCAGGTATCAATATTTATAGATGGTACAATGATTAAGACAGAATGTTTTAACATGAAGATAAATGAATAAGCAATGAGAAAAAATTGCAAGAGCAATTTTGAAGAGCAATCACAGATATATGAATATTTGACTTCTGACAAAGTTGGCACTTTGGGAAAAGTACCATTTTAAAAATAAATGTCTTTGGGTCAATAAGGTATCCATATGTTCCCTGTCAAATCTTGATGTTTTTTTTTTTTTTTTTTGTGTGTGTGTTACCTTTAATTGAACCCAGGAGTGCTTAACCACTGAGCCACATCCCTAGCCCTTTTACATTTTTTAGTTAGAGACTATATCTCACTAAGTTGCTGAGGCTGGCTATGAATTCATGATCCTCCTGCCTCAACTTCCTAAATCATTGGGATTACAGGCCTGTGTCTCCACGTCCAGTGTCAAATCTTGAATTTTATATCATAATATATGCAAAAGTCAATTTCAGTTAGATTGTGTTTTTATTTTTTTAAGTATTTTTTAGGTATAGATGGACACAATATCTTTATTTTGTTTATTTATTTTAGAGAGGAGAGAGAGAGAGAGAGAGAGAGAGAGAGAGAGAGAGAGAGAGAGAGAGAATTTTTAATATTTATTTTTTAGTTTTCGGCGGACACAACATCTTTGTTTGTATGTGGTGCTGAGGATCGAACCCAGGCCGCACACATGCCAGGCGAGCTCGCTAACGCTTGAGCCACATCCCCAGCCCCAATATCTTTATTTTTAATTGTTTATTTTTATGTGGTGTTGAGGATTGAACCTAGGGCCTCACATGTGCAAGGCAAGAGCTCTACCACTGAGCTACAACTCCAGCTCCTAGATTATGATTTTAAATGTGAAAAGCAGAACAAATAAGTGAGCTTGAGGAAGGCAAACTTTTTAAAATAGGATATTTCCCTCCCCATTGAAATAAAAACCCACTAACCATAAAGGAAAGGACGGATAAAGTACATTAAAATTTACAAATTTAGATAGAAAGTAAAAAGACAAATCACAAAGTATGAGAAAATATCTTAAGATATATAAACAACAAGGGCTTATATGCAGACTATACAAAGAATTCCTACAGATCATTAAGAAAAAAGCATTAACCCCAAAGAAAGATGTATAAAGAATTTGAACAGGTACTTTACAAAAGATATTAAACATAAGGCAAGGAAACAACTGGAAAGGTTCTGAGATCATTATTGTTAGAATCATAATAAAGTACTACTATACTTTTCTAGAATGGCTAAAATTAAAAGCACTAATAATACAAAGAATTGGTAAGGATGGGAAGCTACTGAAACTTTCAAATGTCGCTGGCAGAAAAATAAATCGGTACAGAAGGAACCTCTTATCCTCAGAGCACACAGTCCAAAACCTCCAATGAATATCTGAAATTGCAGATAACACCAAATGCTACATATACTGTTTTTTTACTATATATACATATCAGTGATAAAAGTTTAATTTGTAAATTAGGTAAGTGAGGGATTAACAACAATAATTAATAATAGAATATTTGTAAAATATACTTAATAAAAGTTGTTTAAAACTCATGAATTATTTATTTCAGGAATCTCCAATTTCATATTTTCAGACCACAGTTGACCATAGGAAACTAAAACTTCAGAAAGTAAAATCACAGATAAGAAACGACTACTGCAAAATCAAATCCAGAGGGCAGGGGATGTGGCTCAAGCGGTAGCGAGCTCACCTGGCATGCGTGCGGCCCGGGTTCCATCCTCTGCACCACATACAAACAAAGATGTTGTGTCCGCCGAAAACTAAAAAATAAATATTAAAAATTCTCTCTCTCTCTCTCTCTCTCTCTCTCTCTCTCTCTCTCTCTCTCTCTCTCTCTCTCTCTCTCTCTCTCTCTCTCTCTCTCTCTCTCTCTCTCTTTAAAAAAAATCAGATCCAGAGCAATTTGTCAGTATTTACTAAAACTGAAGACATTATTCACTAGAGTTGAAAATAAGGTGATTTGTTTATTAGGTTAACAAATGTGAACACGTGAAACAAAAGTCACGCACAACAGTTTTATTAGAAGAATTATTCATTTTTTTCTATTATTATCACCATTTTATTTTTTATTTTTAAATTTTTTTATTATTGGTTGTTCAAAACATTACAAAGCTCTTGACATATCATATTTCATACATTTGATTCAAGTGGGTTATGAACTCCCATTTTTACCCCATATACAGATTGCAGTATCACATCGGTTACACATCCATGTTTTTACATATTGCCATACTAGTGATTGTTGTATTCTGCTACCTTTTCTATCCTCTACTATCCCCCCTCCCCTCCCCTCCCCTCCCCTCCCCTCCCATCTTCTCTCTCTACCCCATCTACTGTAATTCATTTCTCTCCCTTGTTTTGTTTTTTTTCCCTTTCCCCTCACATCCTCTTATATGTAATTTTGTATAACAATGAGGGTCTCCTTCCATTTCCATGCAATTTCCCTTCTCTCTCCCTTTCCCTCCCACCTCTCGTCCCTGTTTAATGTTAATCTTTTTCTCATGCTCTTCCTCTCTGCTCTGTTCTTAGTTGCTCTCCTTATATCAAAGAAGACATTTGGTATTTGTTTTTTAGGGATTGGCTAGCTTCACTTAGCATAATCTGCTCTAATGCCATCCATTTCCCTGCAAATGCCATGATTTTGTCATTTTTTAGTGCTGAGTATTACTCCATTGTGTATAAATGCCACATTTTTTAATCCATTCATCTATTGAAGGGCATCTAGGTTGGTTCCACAGTCTGGCTATTGTGAATTGTGCTGCTATGAACATCGATGTAGCAGTATCCCTATAGTATGCTCTTTTAAGGTCTTCAGGGAATAGTCGGAGAAGGGCAATAGCTGGGTCAAATGGTGGTTCCATTCCCAGCTTTCCCAGGAATCTCCATACCGCTTTCTAAATTGGCTGCACCAATTTGCAGTCCAACCAGCAATGTACAAGTGTACCCTTTTCCCCACATCCTCACCAGCACTTATTGTTGTTTGACTTCATAATGGCTGCCAATCTTACTGGAGTGAGATGGTATCTTAGGGTGGTTTTGATTTGCATTTCTCTGACTGCTAGAGATGGTGAGCATTTTTTCATGTACTTGTTGATTGATTGTATGTCCTCCTCTGAGAAGTGTCTGTTCAGGTCCTTGGCCCATTTGTTGATTGGGTTATTTGTTTTCTTATTGTTTAATTTTGTGAGTTCTTTGTTTACTCTGGATATTAGGGCTCTATCTGAAGTGTGAGGAGTAAAGATTTGTTCCCAGGATGTAGGCTCCCTATTTACCTCTCTTATTGTTTCTCTTGCTGAGAAAAAACTTTTTAGTTTGAGTAAGTCCCATTTGTTGATTCTTGTTTTTAACTCTTGTGCTATGGGTGTCCTATTAAGGAATTTGGAGCCCTACCCCACAATATGTAGATCGGAGCCAACTTTTTCTTCTATCAGATGCAGAGTCTCTGATTTGATATCAAGCTCCTTGATCCATTTTGAGTTAACTTTTGTGCATGGTGAGAGAAAGGGATTCAGTTTCATTTTGTTGCAAATGGATTTCCAGTTTTCCCAGCACCATTTGTTGAAGATGCTATCCTTCCTCCATTGCATGCTTTTAGCCCCTTTATCAAATATAAGATAGTTGTAATTTTGTGGATTGGTCTCTGTGTCCTCTATTCTGTACCATTGGTCCACCCACCTGTTTTGGTACCAGTACCATGCTGTTTTTGTTACTATTGTTCTGTAGTACAGTTTAAAATCTGGTATGGTTATACTTCCTGATTCACACTTCCTGCTTAGAAATGCTTTTGCTATTCTGGGTCTTTTATTTTTCCATAGGAATTTCATGATTGCTTTATCTATTTCTACAAGAAATTCCATTGGGATTTTGATTGGCATTGCATTGAACCTATAGAGAACTTTTGGTAATATCACCATTTTGATGATGTTAGTTCTGCCTATCCATGAACAGGGTATATTTTTTCCATCTTCTAAGATCTTCTTCTATTTCTCTCTTTAGGTTTCTGTAGTTTTCATTGTATAAATCTTTCACCTCTTTTGTTAGGTTGATTCCCAAGTATTTTATTTTTTTTGAGGATATTGTGAATGGGGTGGTTTTCCTCATTTCCATTTCAGAAGATTTGTCGCTGATATACAGGAATGCCTTTGATTTATGCATGTTAATTTTATATCCTGCCACTTTGCTGAATTCATTTATTAGCTCTAGTAGTTTCTTTGTAGACCCTTTTGGGTCTTCTAAGTATAAGATCATATCTTCCGCAAATAGTGATAATTTAAGTTCTTCTTTTCCTATCTTAATGCCTTTAATTTCTTTTGTCTGCCTAATTGCTCTGGCTAGTATTTCGAGAACTATATTGAATAGAAGTGGTGAGAGAGGGCATCCCTGTCTTGTTCCAGATTTTAGAGGGAATGCCTTCAGTTTTTCTCCATTTAGAATGATGCTAGCCTGAGGCTTAGCATAGATAGCTTTTACAATGTTGAGGTAAGTTCCTGTTATCCCTAGTTTTTCTAGTGTTTTGAACATAAAGGGGTGTTGTACTTTGTCGAATGCTTTTTCTGCGTCTATTGAGATGATCATATGGTTCTTATCTTTAAGTCTGTTGATGTGATGAATAACGTTTATTGATTTCCGTATATAGAACCAGCTTTGCATCCCAGGGATGAATCCTACTTGATCATGGTGTACAATTTTTTTATATGCTTTTGTATCTGATTCGCCAGAATTTTATTGAGGATTTTTGCATCTAGGTTCATTAGAGATGTTGGTCTGTAGTTTTCTTTCTTTGAAGTGTCTTTGTCTGGTTTCGGGATCAGGGTGATGTTGGCCTCATAGAATGAATTTGGACGAGCTCCTTCTTTTTCTATTTCCTGAAATAACTTGAAAAATATTGGTATTAACTCTACTTTAAAGGTTTTGTAAAACTCCGCTGTATACCCATTTGGTCCCGGGCTTTTCTTGGTTGGAAGTCTTTTGATGGCTTCTTCTATTTCCTCCTTTGTTATTGGTCTGTTTAAATTGTGTGTAATAGTCAAGATCTGAAAACAATCCAGGTGTCCATTGACACTAGAATGGGTAAATTGTGAGATAATACATGAATTATTATTATAAATATAATGCTAAGCAAAGGAAACCAGGCACATTAAAGAATAAATCCTGTGTGATTCTGTTTACACCAAGTTCAATAGAAGTCAAAATAGTGGTTACTTTCAGAGAGGAAGATGAAATTGGAAAGGGTACGGGGGACTTTCAGGTGATAATAATGTTCTTTCTGGGGTTGGGGTTATACAGGTATATGCATTTTATGGTAATTCAACAAGATGTACATAAGATTTTCCACTTCTTTATAATTGCTCTCGAATAAAGTTCATTTCCAACTGAAAATATTGGATTTTGGATGTGACTTAAAAATTCTGAAGGGAGCCAGGAACAGTGTTACATGCCTGTAATTTCAGTGACTCTGGTGGGTGAGGCAGGAAGTTTGCAAGTTCAAGGCCAGGTTCAGCAATTCAGCAAGGACCTAAGGAATTTAGAGACCCTGTCTAAATTAAAAAAAAAAATTAAAAAGGATGGGGATGTGGCTCAATGGTTAAGCACCCCTGGGTTAAATCTCTGGTACCAAAAAAAAAACTTAAGTGAATGACAGTTAAGTACATCGATGTTTAATGTTTCTTTTCTTAAACAATTTCCTAAAGGATAAAGGGGATTTATAGATTTCAAAGTGACTTCAAAAATGGCAGATATTTCTTAGAAGACATTCAGAATCTTATCCAGGTCATTAAAAGTACTTAACAATAACATTTGAACTTCTCAAAAATTTCATTCACATGTATGTCTAGCCTCTATCATAAAACCTGACTCTGTTTTAAGTGAGAGGAGGCAAATAATTTTTTAGCAATTGTGCCAGATCCAAACTTCCTAGAACACCATGTAGAGAATGAATTCTGAAATGGAATCCAGAATAAGTGGGAAAATTGTTATTAATTAGCAGTGTCCCTGGGTACCAAAGGAAAATGGCAGCACATGCAATAAACACTAGCCATGTGGGGCTTACAGATTTTACAACCTTGGGATTTTGGCTGATGATGCAGAACCCTGAATGAAGAGCATCGTTTGCTCAGGAACACACCATAGAAACAAATGAATTTTAAGCTAGTAATGAGTATATGGCAGAAAAGTCAATGAATCAATTTATATAATTACTGTGGAGGAAATGAGGTTTGATGGGAAAAATAATAATAAAGGATGTTGGCAGTAAGTCAAAGTGAAATGCAAACAGAATTAGAAACTATATCTGTAACTTCAAATGCCTACATATTAACCCTTCCCAAACAAATTGTTCCATGGAAAACTGTTCTTTAGGGTATTCATAGGCACACCTAACCCTGATTAGGTTAAGCATATTAACTGCATATCATATAAAAATATTTAAAAGTGATAAATCAGCTTAAAACTTTGATGAACATACCTTCAAAATGATAAAATTAAAAAATGTGTAAGCAGAGTCTTCATTTGAGTGAAAGATGGTAGAAATCAAAGATGATGAATTTAATTGTTATTGTGCATGCCTGGCTGTTCTATTGATCAGGGATGTTTGGCTGAGTAATAAAATAAGGGTGCTCATGGTTAATCAATCATTTTATATTTCCTCAACATTTCCCTGCCTTCATGCCAGCAAAATCAAGATTCACATAACATGCATTTTATGGCAATGGTGTAACATTGATATAGCTAATGTTTATTTTATTTATATTTGACAGCAGGATGCATTACAATTCTTATTACACATATAGAGCACAATTTTCATATCTCTGGTGGTATACAAAGTATATTCATGCCAATTCATGTCTTCATCCCTGTACTTTGGATAATGACGATCATCACATTCTACCATAATTTATACCCCCATGTCCCCTCCCTTCTCCTCCAACTCCTCTGCCCTATTTAGAGTTTGTCTATCCTCCCATGCTCCCTCTCCCTATCCCAATATGAATCAGCCTCCTTATATCAAAGAAAACATTTGACATTTGGTTTTTTGGGATTGGCTAACTTCACTTAGCATTATCTTCTCTAATTCCGTCCATTTACCTGCAAATGCCATGATTTTATTCTCTTTTATTGATGAGTAAATTTCATTGTGTATATATACCACATTTTTTTTCATCCATTCATATATTGAAGGGCATCTTGGTTGGCTCCACAGTTTAGCTATTGTGGATTGTGCTGCTATAAACATTGAAGTGGCTGTGTCCCTGTAGTATGCTGTTTTTAAGTCCTTTGGGTATAAACCAGGGAGTGGGATAGCTGGGCCAAATGGTGGCTCCATTCCCAGTTTTCCAAGGAATCTCCATACTGTTTCCAGATTGGCTGTACCAATTTGCAGTTCCACTAGCAGTGTATGAGTGTACCTTTTTCCCCACATCCTTGCCAACACTTATTGTTGTTTGTCTTCATAATAGCTGCCATTCTGACTGGAGTGAGATAAAAATCTTAGAGTGTTTTTTTATTTGCATTTCTCTGATTGCTAGTGATGATGAACATTTTTTCATATATTTTTTGATTGATTGGATTTCATCTTCAGAGAAGTGTCTGTTCAGGTCCGTGGCCCATTTATTCATTGGTTTATTTATTTTTTCAGTGCTTAGCTTTTTGAGTTCTTTATATACCCTAGAGATTAGTGCTCTATCTGATGTGTGAGGGGTATAGATTTGCTCCCAAGATGTAGGCTCTCTATTCATCTCACAGATTTTTTATTTTTATTTTTATTTTTTTTTGTAGAAGAAACTTTTTAGTTTAAGTCCATACCATTTATTGATTCTTGATTTTAATTCTTGTGTCACAGGAATCTTATTAAGGAAGTTGGGGCCTAATCCCACATGATGCAGATTAGGGCCTACTTTTTCATCTATTAGACACAGGGTCTCTGGTTTTATTCCTAAGTCCTTGATCTATTTTGAGTTGAGCTTTGTGCATGATGAGAAATGTGGGTTTAATTTCATTTTGTTGCATATGGATTTCCAGTTTTCCTAGCACAATTTGTTGATGAGGCTATCTTTTTTCCAGTGCATGTTTTTGGCACCTTTGTCTAATATAAGATAATTGTAATTTTGTGGGTTAGTCTCTGTGTCCTCTATTCTGTACCATTGGCCTACCAATCTGTTCTGGTGCCAATACCATGCTGTTTTTGTTACTGTTGCTCTGTAGTATAGTTTAAGTTCTGGTATAGAGATGCCACCTGTTCACTCTTCTTGCTAAAGATTGCTTTGGCTATTCTGGGTCTCTTATTTTCCAAATGAATTTCATGATTGCTTTTTCTATTTCTTTTTTTTTGGTTGTTGATGGACTTTATTGTTTTTATTTTTTTGTGGTGCTGAGGATGAAACCCAGTGCCTCATGCATGCTAGGCGAGCACACTACCACTGCCCCACAACCCCAGCCCTGCTTTTTCTATTTCTATGAGGAATGTCATTGGGATTTTGATGGGAATTTCATTAAATATGTATAGTGTTTTTGGAAGTATGGTCATTTCGATAATATTAATTCTGCCTATCCAAGAGCAAGGTAGATCTTTCCATCTTCTAAGATCTTCTTTGATTTCTTTCTTTAGGGTTCTGTAATTTTCATTATATAGATCTTTCACCTCTTTTGTTAAGTTGATTCCAAAGTATTTTATTTATTTATTTATTTATTTTGGGGAGGCTATTGTAAATGCAGTAGTTTTCTTCATTTCCCTTTCTGAGGATTTGTCACTAATATACAGAAATGGCTTTGGTTTATGGGTGTTGATTTTATATCCTGCTACTTTTCTGAATTAATTTACTAGTTCTAGAAGTTTTCTGGTGGAACTTTTAGGGTCTTCTAGATATAGAATCATATCATCAGCAAATAGTGTCAAATTGAGTTCTTCTTTTCCTATGTGTATCACTTTAATTTATTTTGTCTAAATGCTCTGGCCAGTTTTCAAGAACTATGTTGAATAGAAGTGGTGAAAGAGGGCTTCCCTGTCTTGTTCCATTTTTTAGAGGGAATGTCTTCAATTTTTCTCTATTTAGAATGATGTTGGCCTGGGGCTTAGCATAGATAGCCTTTATGATGTTGAGATATGTTCCTGTTATCTCTAGTTTTTCTAGTGTTTTGAATTTTGTCAAATGCTTTTTCTGCATCTATTGAGATGATCATATGATTCTTATCTTTAAGTCTATTGATGAGATGAATTATATTCATTGATTTCTGTATGTTGAACCCATCCCTGAGATGAATCTCACTTGATCATGGTGCACGATCTTTTTGGTGTTTTTGTATTTGATTTGCCAGAATTTTATTGAGAATTTTTGCATCTATGTTCACTAGAGATATTGGTCTAAAGTTTTCTTTTTTTTGATATGTCTTTGCCTGGTTTTGGAATCAGAGTGATATTGGCCTCATAGAATGAGTTTGGAAGTGCTGCTTCCTTTTGTATTTCCTGAAACAAATTGGAGAGTATTGGTATTAGTTCTTCTTTAAAGGTCTTGTAGAACTTGGCTATGTATCCATCTGGTCCTAGATTTTTCTTGGTTGGTAGACTTTTGATGGCGTCTGCTGTTTCTTCACTTGAAATTGGTCTGTTTAAATTGTGTATATCATCCTAATTCAATCTGGGCAAATTATATGACTCTAGAAATTTGTTGATGCCTTCTGTATTTTCTACTTTATTGGAGTAGAAGTTTTCAAAATAACTTCTAATTATCTTCTGTATTTCTGTAGTGTCTGTTGTGATATTTCCTTTTTCATCACATATGCTAGTGATTTGAGTTTTCTCTCTTCTCTTCGTTATCATGGCTAAGGGTCTGTTAATTTAATTTATTTTTTCAAAGCACCAACTTTTTGTTCTGTCAATTTTTTTCAATTGTTTCTTGTGTTTCAATTTCATTGATTTAAACTCTGATTTTAATTATTTCCTGTGTTCTGCTGCTTTTGGTGTTGTTTCTTCTTTTTCCTAGGGCTTTGAGATATAATGTTAAATCATTTATTTGTTGACTTTTTCTTCTTTTAAGGAATAAACTCCTCTTAAAACTGCTTTCATAGTGTCCCAGAGATTTTGATATGTTATATCTGTGTTCTCATTCACCTCTAAAAATTTTTAAACTCCTCCTTGATGTCTTCTGTAACCCATTGTTTGTTCAATAGCATTTTATTTAGTCTCCAGGTGTTGGAGTGGATTTTATTTCTTATTTTATCATTGATTTCTAATTTCATTCCATTATTTTATGATAGAATGCAGGGTAGTATCTCTACTTTTTTGTGGCATAATATATGGTCTGTTTTAGAGAAGGATCCATGTGCTGCTGAGAAGAAAGTGTATTCTCTCATTGAAGGATAAAATAGTCTATATATGTCAGCTAAGTCTAAGTTATTGATTGTATTATTGAGTTCTATAGTTTCTTTGTTCAGCTTTTGTTTGGAAGATCTATGTAGTGATGAAAGAGTTGTGTTAAAGTCACCCAAAAGTATTGTGTTGTGGTGTATTTGACTCTTGAACTTGAGAAGAGTTTGTTTGATGAATGTAGATACTCCATTGTTTGGGAAATATATATTTATAATTGTTAAGTTTTGTTGGTGTATGTTTCCCTTGAGCAGTATGTAGTGTCCTTCTTTATCCTTTTTGATTGACTTTACTTTGAAATCTACTTTATTTGATATGAGGATGGAAACCCCTGCTTGCTTCTGCAGTCCCTGTGAGTGGTATGATTTTCCCCAACTTTTCACCTTTAGTCTGTGGATGACTTTTTCTATGAGATGAGTTTCTTGGAGGCAGCATATTGTTGGGATTTTTTAAAAAAAATCCAATGTGCTCATCTATGTCTTTTGATTGGTGAGTTCTTTTGATTGGTGAGTTTAGGCCATTAACATTCAGGGTTATTATTCAGACATAATTTGTATTCCCAGACATTTTTGTTTATTTTTGGTATTTAATGTGACTTGGTTTCTCCTTTTTAATATTTATTTTTTAGTTTTAGGTGGACACAATATCTTTATTTTACATTTATGGGGTGCTGAGGATCGAACCCAGTGCCTCATGCATGCTAGGTGAGCACTTTACCACTGAGCCAGGATCCCAGCCCAAGCCAGGATCCCAGCCCAAGCTATGATCCCAACCCAGTTTCTCCTTTGATTAGATTTTCCTTTAGTGTAATCCCTCCCTCTGCTAATTTTCATCATTGTTTTTCATTTCCTCTTCTTGGAATATTTTGCTGATGATGATCTGTAGTGCAGGCTTTCTAGTTGTAAATTATTTTAACTTGTTTATCATGGAATATTTTTATTTCCTCATCAAATCTAAAGTTTCATTTTGCTGTATAAAAGATTGTTGGTTGGCATCAACTTTCTTTCAGAGTTTTTTATATGTTGTTCCACGATCTCCTGGCTTTGAGGTTCTGGGTTGAAAATTCTGCTGAGATCCAAATTGGTCTCCCCCTCTATGTGATCTGATTCCTCTCTCTTGTGGCTTTTAAGATTCTATCCTTATTCTGTATGCTAGGCATTTTCATTATAATGTGCCTTGGTGTAGATCTGTTTTAATTTTGTACATTTGGTGTCCTATAAACCTTTTGTATTTGCTTTTCCAATTCATTCTTCATGCTTGGGAAGTTTTCTGATATTATCTCAATTAAGAGATTGTGCATTCCTTTGGTTTGAAACTCTGTGCCTTCCTCTATCCCAATAACTCTTAAGTTTATCTTTTGATGCTGTCCTGTAATTCTTGAATGTTTTGTTCATGGTTTCTAACTTTCTTCACTTTTGTGATCAACTTTATTTTCCAGATTGTATACTTTGTCTTCATTATCTGATGGTCTTTCTTCCAAGTGATCTAGTCTGTTGGTTATGCTTTCTATTGAGTTTTTTATTTTATTTATTGTATCCTTAATTTCAAGGATTTCTGACTGTTTTTTTTTCAGAGTCTCTATCTCTCTCTTGAAGTAATGTTTTGCTACCTGTATTTGCTCTCTTATCTCATTATTGGAGTGATCAATTTTTGTCTGTATTTGCTCATTTAGGTCATTCTTTAATTCACAGATCATTTTAATTATGAACCTTCTGAACTCCTTCTCTGACAATTCATCAACTTTGCTGTCTATGAGTTCTGTTATTATGGTGTCCTGGTTTGTTTGGGGCACTTGCCTCCCTTGTTTTTTCATGTTGTCTATGTGTCATACTTTCTTGCGGTGTGGATCTGAAATATTACAGTTCTTCCCTATATTCTTGTAGTACCTATGCAGATATTCTATACCTCACCTTGATCTTGGGCTCCCAGATCCTGCTGGTGTCCCTCAATGAATGCTACTGCATCCTGGATCTGGGTCCTGCACAAGTTGGAGTGGGTGGATCTGGGCTGCTGGGCTTGACCTCCCTTGGTAGTCCTTTGGTCAGAAGGGCAGTCCTGTGTCAGAGGCTAGGCTCTGACTGGTGTCTGCACCCCCAGGGGAGGGGTGACGGGGCCCCCTGTGAGCCTGGGACCCGCACAGACTGGTGTAGGTGGATCTAGGCTGCAGGGCTGGACCTCCTGAGGTAGTCTTCTAGTTGGAAGAGGTGGTCCTGTGCCAGAGGCTAGGCTCTGGCAGGTGTCTGCCCTGCTGGGGGAGGGGTGGACCAGGTCCCCTGTGAGCCTGGGTCCTGCACAGGTTGGTGTGGGTGGTTCTGGACCACTGGGCTTGACCTCCCACCATAACTAATGTTTATAATACATTGCCACTGTTCTTGGGTGGTGTATCATTCAGCTTTTTATCACCATAACAATATACCTGACACAAGGTTACTACTAAGAAGAAGAGGCTTATATTGATCAGAGTTTTGGATGTTCAAGAGCATAGTGTTGGTTGTTCACTGAGTTCTTGGCTGTGACTGCCATCCATCAGAGAGAGCAATGGTGTAAGTGCTCATGGGCAAGGAAATGATCTGAACCAGAATGAGGGAGGAAGGGAAGAAGGAGGGGGTTGAGGAAGAAACCAGAATTCTACAATCCTTTGGAGGGCATACCCCCAATGACCTAAGGACCTCCCATTAGTTTCCACCTCCTTCCACCACCTCCCAACAGAGCCACCTCAGGGACCAAGCCTTTAATCACAATTGACCATTGAGGGACACTAACCATAGTCCAATCATAGCAGATTATTTAAAAAAATTATTTCAGAGCAGAGGGTGGTGGCACATGCCTGTATTCCTGGCTACTTGGGAGGCTGAGGTAGGAGGATCACTTAAGCCTAGGAGTTCATATCAAACATGGATCTTTACCTCTAAAAAAATAGAAGAGGGCTGGGGTTGTGGCTCAGTGGTAGATCACTTGCCTAGTACATGTGAGGCACTGATTTCAATCCTCAGCACTGCATAAAAATAAATAAATAAAATAAAGGTATCGTGTCCATCTACAAACAAAATATTTTTTTAAATAGGAGAAATGTTGTTCTGTTTGGGCAACAATAACAACTATAATTGTCAATACTATTCTCAAAGAAATGCCTAGACTTGGAAACCAAGAATTTTACATGTCATGTGTAGCATTACAATGGGTTTACTTATATAAAATGATCACTATCACCGAATGTTATAAAAATATTTTAGTTTCAAGGTATGTTATTCATATTTTTTTATAAAAAATTGTAGTTGTAGATGAACTGAATGCCTTTATTTTATTTGTTTATTTTTATGTGGTGCTGAGGATCCAACCCAGTGCCTAGGCAAGCACATGCTAGACAAGTGCTCTGCTACTGAGCTACAGCCTCAGCCCCTAAATTATTCATATTATGATTTTCACCATCTACTGAAAGGATTTCTGAGTCCATATGGTATTTCTTAAATTCTTTTAAAACTATTTTTTAATGTTGGGATATTCTATAGAAGACCAATAAATAGCCATATTTTGTTGGACTGGTTCAAATTTCCTTTTGAAAGAGATTTTATATATATAAATTTTAATTGTATATGGGCACAATACCTTTATTTTGTTTATTTTTATGTGGTGAGGGGGTTGAACCCAGTGCCTCAGGCATGCTCAGCAAGTGCTCTACCACTAAGCCACACCTTAGCCCTGAAAGAGACTTTATCTTGATATATGTTAGAGTTTACATATGAAGTGTCCCCCAAAAGCTCAGGTGAGAAACAATACATGAACAGAGGAAAATGATTAGGTTATGAGAGGTGTAACTTAATCAATGGCTTAATTCACCAATATGGATTAACTGGATGTTAGCTGTAAGTAGAAAGGGTGTGGCTGAAGGAGATGAATCACTGGGGGCATACCTTCAGAGTTTATATTTTGTCCCTGGTGAATGGTGTGCTCTTTGTTTCTGGTGACCAATGCCTGAGCTGTTTTCTTCCACCACACACCTCTACCGTGTTGTTCTGCCTCTCCTGGGACTCAGAGCAAAGGAGTCATCCATCTATGAATTGAGATCTCTGAAACTGTATGCCCCAAATCAGCTTTCCCCCTCTATATTATTCTTGACAGGTCTTTGGTCACAATTATGGAAAAGCTGACTAAAACAATATACTTTAACCAGAAAGTAGTCTTCACAGAAATTAATTTTAGGATCATTTGTAGGTAGATTTTCTCTTTCAGAGTCATGAAAATTTCTTTTTTTTTTTTTTAAGTGTAGATGGACACAACACAATGCCTTTATTTTTTATGTGGTGCTGAGGATCGGAACCTGGGTCTCACCCGTTCTAGGCGAGCGCTCTACCACTGAGCCACAATCCCAGCCCCATGAAAACCTTTTTGTTTGCACATTCTGGTATTCTAATATTTTATTGTAATATCAACCTTTGCTATGTACTTTATGTGGTATTTCTTTTGATTTAGAAAACAGTTTTCTCTAAAATTAAAGTATTTCGATCTTTTGAAAAAGTGAAAATTTTCTAAATAAAATTTTGATAACAATTTTAGTTATCAAAATTGTTTTGATATTTGATTTATGGATATGGATTATGGATAACATAAATTCAACATTATTTTCATTTTCCAACAAATACCATGATTTACTTTTAACTTGAAACTCTTTTGTTTCTCTGAACTCTTTTTAAGCATTTTATATCTTGAACAAATTAAATGTAATGCCTTAACAATATTCAGTTAGATTGTTAATTAGTGTCCTAGAATGATGATAAGTTTAAAATTTGTGTTTTTCATTAAGATTGTTACCTCTTTGGGCCAGACCTATAATATATTTATAACCTTTGAACTTTTCCAAAGAAAAGTCTCTATGAGGTCATGACTTCTGGTATGAGAGACTCCACCATATATGGCAGAAAGAAGGCCGTTGGATTTGGGGCTAAAATTTTGGCTTATCTACTCTTATTTTTTTTTTTTTTTGAGAGAGAGAGAGAGAGAATTTTAATATTTATTTTTTAGTTTTCAGCGGACACAACATCTTTGTTTGTATGTGGTGCTGAGGATAGAACCCGGGCCGCATGCATGCCAGGCAAGTGCGCTACCACTTGAGCCACATCCCCAGCCCTTCTACTCTTATTTTTTATTAACCACATTGGTACCCTCAACAATGACATTACTTACATTATTTATATAAAATCAAAGTGTATTACTTTTAATACCTTGGCAATTCACATTTGGAATATAAAAAAGGGGATGGGGGTAGAGAAAGCTTGGTCCTACCAGGAAAACAGATTTTGTTATTCAAGGGCATACTGTGTTAATGCTATCTGAGAAGGATTTTGACATGTTAATTTTTCTTTTCTCTTACCTAAGCACTTCTCCCAGACTCCTAGCCTGTGCTGTTCATCCATACTGGCAGCAGAGCCACCCACATACCTTGACTGTGTTTTGACACAGTCACTTTTGGATTTGCAGGGAAAGTGATGCAGAGGAGCTTTTCTCTGGTCCTGAAGAGTATTTGTTACGTGCAGAGGGAAGGACAGGACTCCTCTTGCCTGAGGCAGTGACTGGTGTAGTAGTAAGTGTCAGGCAAAATGAATTTCATAAGTCAAATAAGTTTAATAGTCAAATAAGAGGTGAAATGTTAAGTTAAAGCAAGGTAATCCATCATTATTGTGGGAATTCTTAGAGCCTCAAAGATGTTATAGAATCTAATGAAAATAGACAAATCTAACAGAATTGACTGAGAATAATCAAAAGAGAAATGGAGTTTGTAGCTCATTCCAAATGAATTTACCCATCTTTTATTGTTGAAATGTCTCACAGGATTAGTGTTCCAGAAACTGGAGTTAGGAAATACTGCTGTGGCTCAGGGCATAGGGTTTCTGCTCCACAGAATAGGAAAGAGAAGGAAGTCACCCCGCAGGGCCACACAGTGCTTGAGAGGCTCTTTCCTCCACTCACTTCTTGAAAGACGAGTCAGAGAGCTCCCCAAAGAGTTGCCCCTAGAATTGAGGCAAATCTGTGAGAAACAGAGGATGATTTTTTGTCCATATCTGATTGTGAGCTTGCCTTTCTGCCCTATCCCTGTGCCACCAGAGCAAGTGAGAAGGGCATTGCAGGGATCAGGACCACTAGACCAACCTCATTAGTAACAAACATGTATGGAATAGAAATCCCACATATACCCAAGGGCCCATGGATTTCTCTGGAAAGCAGATGACATAAAGGGAGTTGAGTCTTGCAGGGACCACCACAATGGAAAGTGAAGTGGTAAAGACATCTCAGGAATGCAACATGATCCAGTTGCTGGGGATCAGCATGAAGATGTAGCTAAGTCTCTTAACAGTGTCAGTGCTAGTTCCTCACCAACAGGACTGGTTGGAGCTACCATTGACCACATCATGCTAACAGACAATAAGCTAAGAGCCTTGTAACATGGAAAATCTGATTTTGCTCTCTCTCCTCCTGCCTGGGAAAGAGAAGTGGCCTCACTCAGGAAGAGATGAGCATGGGAGTAGATTTGTCCTGCTGCTTCTATTCAGTGACTCAGTACTCAAGCCATAGGGATAAGGTGGACAGGAAGCTCTAAATCACATTTGCAGTGGACACATTAAAATGAACTGGACAGCTAGCAATATAGATCAACGGAAGAACATTTGCATGTGATCCCCAGAAAACACACACACACACATACATACACACACACACAGAAAATGAACTGGATAGAATCTCTTTTTTTTTTTAAAATTTATTTATTTATTTTAGTTATTGGCGGATACAACATCTTTGTTTGTATGTGGTGCTGAGGATCGAACCCGGGCCGTACGCATGCCAGGCGAGCGCGCTACCGCTTGAGCCACATCTCCAGCCCTGGATAGAATCTCTCTCTCTCTCTTTTTTTTTTTTTGTTTTTTTTTTACTTGCTTGGGGGGTTTTGTTTGCTTTTTTGTTTTTTCTTTACTGAGGAACTTGAACCCAGGGCCTCACATTAGGCAAGCCCTTGAACACTGAGCTATATCCCTAGCCCAGAAAAGAATCTTAAATAAAACAGTGATGGAATTTAGGGAATTAGTCTTAGAAGTTACAAGAGCCCTCTACCCAGGTTTCTCTAGGGGAAGAAAAGATAAAGAAAACTATTTCATAGAGGTGGTAAAAATAGACCTTAGAGCAGAGTATCTACATTGAAATGTTAGTTTTTCTTTTTATTAGAGGATTAGCTTTTAATGTGTTAATTAATTTATCTGGGTCTCAGTTACCTCATCTATAAAACAAGAAAGATAATGATATCAATTCCATATGGTTATTTTGAGGATTTATTATTATTTTGAATGAGTTATTATTTGTAAAGCACTTAGAAGCATGCCTGACATCAAGAAGTTTTGTATAAATGGTTGTTAAATAAATATAAAATTTGAGTTTCTTAATAAATTGGCTATATTAAAATGCCTAAAGGGTTAGGAAAGAATCATAAGTCATTGAAACAAACTAGGTATATGATCAGAAGTGGTGGGGACTGTCACTCACTGGGAGCTTATATCCTGTATAAAGTAGGCTACTGTGTCAGCTCTAGTGGATTGTTAACACATACTATAGTGAGGTGCAGCCGTTTCTGTGGCTTTTACTTTCAAAAATTTAAAAACCACTGTGTGGATCAAACATATGAGCTGAATGTGGCTCTTGGGCTGCGAGTTGACATTTTGTAGAACCTGTCTAAAGCAAGGTTTTGGTGCTTAGTAGGGGCAAAACTAACTGGAAGTGGTTTGTGATTACTTCAAAATGAAAAAAAAGGGGGTCTGTAAGCATTTGTTTTTAGCTAGGTGTGTTAGACCTGCTCTGGGGAGAATATTGAAGGCACAGTGTGCTCAGTTTTCAAATGCAGGGACTCCTACAAGGACACTGAAGTGCTTTGATGCCAAAGCAGTGAGGTAGACCTGACTGAAGAATAATCTTGTAAAAAGAATATTGATGAATAAATAACTAATCAATGGATTCATGGCAATGAGGGACTAGGCTTTGGTGACATGTAGATGGTCTCCAATTTTGACCTTGTTTTGGTCAATAATTAAACATGATTTGAACATGTGAATTAATGATTTGATGATTTTTATATTTTCAGATTGTATAACTAGAGGGGGGTGAATAGGATCCAAGTATTTTACTTGCATATATGAATATGCCACACTGAAACCAATTATTCTACATAATTAAAATGCACTCATTAAAAAAACAAATGAACCTCAAATGTGGCTTAAATAATAATATTAAAAATGTTAATTTAATTAAAAATTTAAAGTTATATTTTTTATTCATAACAAATAAGCATATAAAGTGAAATCCCTTCCTCTCATTTCATTCCACAAGTCTGCATCTAAATTAACTCTCCGTGGATAACTACTATTAACATCTCCTATTTATAAAAATCATGAATAGTATTTTGCTAAACATACTGACCTATAACACTATAGTTCCATTTATTAATTTGTTGCAGATATCTTTCCGTTTCTGGAGACAGAGATACATCTTTGTGCCGGGTGCTTGGCAGGATAAATGATCCTGATAGGTTCATTTATCTTTTTCTTTCTGATAGGGAAAGAGTTCTTTGTAAACTTATCTTTCAATTGTCATGTCTATTTTATGTTGCTCTTTCACAGGCTTTTAAGATTTTCTTCATTTTGGCCACACTTTTTTTATTAAATTTACTCATAGGATTTTTAATTTGTAATCCCAGTGGCTTGAGAGGCTGAGGCAAGAGGATCATGAGTTCAAAGCCAGCCTCAGCAAGGTGCTAGGCAACTCAGTGAGACTGTGTCTCTAAATAAAATACAAAAAAGTGGTTGAGTGCTCCTGAGTTGAATCTCTGGTAACACCACCCCCCTAAAAAAAAGAAGATATATCTTTGTGCTGTTTCTAAATTTATGCTACTCACTACTGTGTATGGCGTTTCAGGTAAGAATAATGGTATTTCAGGTAAGAATACAAATTTCAAGGCTCTTTTAGAAAATAAAAGCCACAATCTGACTGAACTCCCACCTTTGCTAATGCAAGGCTTCAGTGAACATCTTCGTTATGTGTACTTTTGAAAAATTACGTAAATGCTTTTGAACAAAATTCCTATGAATGAATTTGCTGGATTATAGGTAGTGTAGTTGATTGTATGTGTGTGTGTTAATAGGGATTGAACCCAGAGAACCCCTACCACTGAGCTATACTCCCAGCCCTTTTATTTTGAGACAGAGTCTTACTAATTTTCCTGAGTTGACCTTGATCCTCCTGTCTCAGCCTCTGGAGTAGCTGGGATTACAATTTTTTTTTAAACCAATATTACCTCCAAAAATTTACCAACTGACCCTCTCATCTATAATACACCTATTTTTCAACATTCTCATCAACACGTTTCTTTAATTTTGTTTAATTTAAGGATTATGAATGTTTGTGGTGGTAGCCAGCCTCCAAGATGGCTTCAACAATTCTGGTCTCCTGTTGTATACACACTTTTGTCTCCTTTCACATTGAATCAGAATTGGTCTGTGTGACCATGACTGCCTCCATAATTTGCAAGACTCAGAGTAAAAGCAAGAACAGGTGTTAACAAAGGTACTATAAATAAAACTTTTCCCTTTCTCTGGTAGTTTTTCAACCTGTAATGGTGTTTTTAATTTGCTATTTAATGTCATGCAAAAGAAAGAAAAAGTAAAATGTTAATATTATAGCACAAATTTTACTGTTCATCTGTATATGGTGCAATGCCAGCTTTAAAGGCAAATATAATAGCATTTAACTCATATAGAATCACCAAGATTACACAATTTATATTGTATAGTTTATACATATTTAAGTATTTTGTTCTCACCAGAACTGAATAATGCAAAACAATAACTCTTTTCATTTCATTTTTTGATAAATGCAAATTGTATATTCTGGCAACTTCCAAAACATACTTTATTTGTGCTTGTTTTGAATCTGACTGCACTCCCACCAGAATTCTGAATATTGCTTATGTTACATGTGAATGGGGTGGCAAGAAACAGGGACATACATTTTGTGCTCACACATACAGTCTATTTCCCCACTGGGTTCAATTATAAAACAAAAGCTCAAAGATAAATTATAAATAATATTGACATGAATGCACAAGGTACATGTCCATTAAGCCAAACCTGTGTGACCAATAGAATATGGTGGAAGCAGTGTTCGTGACTGCTAAGGTTAAACCATCAAAACCATGTGGCTTCTGCTTTGCTCTTTGAGACTACTTGCTGGGAAGAAATCAGCGACCATGTTGGGAGGATACTCAACAGTCCTTTACAAAGCCCCTCGTGGGAAGGAACCAAAGGCTTTTACCAGCAGCCAGCACCAACATGGAACATTGGCAATGATCTTATAGCACCAGTCAAAACCTTGACTCCAGGGGCTGGCATCTAGCTCAGTTGGTAGAGTGCTTGCCTAGTGTTCATCAAGTGCCACCCGCGTCCAGCATAGGCAGCTGAACTAAAGTCACTCATGTGAATTTGGGGTGATGCAGAATATCACGCAGACACAGAATACCTTTTATAAGCTTCAGGATGGCTTCCCCAGCTCCTGGCCTCAGGGTCCCCCAAAAAGGGGGATCAAGAGAAGGTCACATGAGGCTGGGGGTCCAGGGGGAGGAGAGAGAGAGAGACAGGCAAACAGACAGAAAGCAAGTGCGCATGAAGTGGGCTTCTATTTGGGGGGAATGCTGTTCCTTAGAACAGTCTATTCAAAAAAGGCAGAAGGAGTAGGATTACAAAGGAACAGGTGAGTGTAACTTAAACCTAGCGGGTGATGCCTACTCCTGGAGCCATGCCTTGTAACACCCAAGTTACTGCGACCTGGCACTACCATGCCAGACTGAATGCAATAATTGTTCAGAACCCCTTGCTTCAGGACTTAAAGGCGTGTTCATCCAGGGTGGCTTCCCACGATCAAGCCCCTGAGTTCAATCCCCAGCACCAAAAAAACCCAAAAAAACAAAAAAACAAACAAAAAAAAACCCCTACCACCACCAACAAAACAACAGCAACAACAACAACAACAAAAGACCTTGACTGTAAACTCATGAAGGACCCTAAGCCAGAACTTCCCATCTTAGCAAATGCTGGATTCCCAACAGAAATGACAAATATTACTGTTTTTTAAATCACTAAGAATTAGAGTGACTTTACATTCATCAATAGATATATGTAAACTGAATGTAAAACTAAAATCATGCTTTTATTCACATTTCTTTGATTTTGATAAGATTTGACATCTCTTTTGCATGCTTGATGACTCTTCTTTCTTTGACGTGCTCATTAATTTTTTTTCATCCTGATAGGGTCATTTATCTTTTTCTTACTGATAGGGAAAGAGTTCTTTGTGAACTTATCTGTCTTCCAATTGTCATGTCTATTTTATGTTTCTCTTTCACAGGCTTTTAAGATTTTCTTCATTTTGATCTACACTTTTTAAAATTAAATTTACCCATAGGATTTTTAAAAACTGAGGCATAATTGATATACAATAGAGTGCACCTATTTAAAGTATACAATTTGATCAACATAATCAAGGTGATGTACATATCTGTAACCCCTCAAGGTTTCCTGATGCACCTTTGTAATCACCACCTTCCCTGTAACCATGGATTTATTTTCTGTTATTATAGATTATTTTGCACTTAGATTTCTTTTCATATGTTTTTTTCAGTTTTCTTTTTAAATTTTTATTTATTTATTGTTTTAGTCAGCTTTTCCGCTGCTGTGACTAAAAGGACCTGGCCAGAACAATTGTAGAGGGTGAAAGGTTTATTTTAGGGCTCATGTAATTTGGGGTGATGCAAAATATCACACAGACACAGAATACCTTTTATAGGTTTCAGGATGGATTCCTCAGCTCCCAGCCTCAGGCTCCCCCAAAAAGGTTCCTAAGCCACATGATGAAGGGTTGTGCCTATATTTCCTTCTAGGAGGTGCAGAGTCTCTGCCTCCGTCCTTGATCCATTTTGAGTTGAGTTTTGTGCAGGGTGAGAGATAAGGATTCAATTTCATTCTGCTACATATGGTTTCCAGTTTCCCCAGCACCATTTGTTGATGAGGCTCTTTTCTACAATGTATGTTTATGGTGCTTTTGTCTAGTATGAGATAACTGTATTTATGTGGGTTTGTCTCTGTGTCTTCTGTTCTATTCCATTGATCTTCATGTCTGTTTTGGTGCCAATACCATTTTTTTTAATACTATAGCTCTGTAGTATAATTTAAGATCTGGTATTGTGAGGCCCTTCAGTAGATGAATGGATAAAGAAAATGTGGTATATATATACACAATAGAATATTACTCAGCAATAAAAGACAATAAAATCATGCAATTTGCAGGTTAATGGATGGATTGGAGAAGCTAAGTGAATTTAGCCAATCCCAAGAAACCAAATGTCGAATGTTTTCTCTGATATAAGGAGGCCTTATGAATATAGATGCTCCATTGTTTGGGGAATATATATTTATAATTGTTATGTCTTGTTGGTGTGTTTCCCTTGAGCAGTATGAAATGTCCTTCTTTATCCCTTTTGATTAGCTTTAGCTTGAAGTCTACTTTATTTGATACAAGGACAAAAACCCCTGCTTGCTTCTGCAGTCCATGTGAGTGGTATGATTTTTCCCAAAGTTTCACCTTCAGTCTGTGGATGTCTTTTCCTATGAGATGAGTCTCCTAGAGGCAGCGTATTGTTTTTTTTTTTTTTTAATCCAATCTGCTAGCCTTTATCTTTTGATTGGTGAGTTTAGGCCATTAACATTCAGGGTTATTATTGAGACATGATTTGTATTCCCAGCCATTTTTGTTTATTTTTGTTATTTAATGTGACTTGGTTTCTCCTTTGATTAGGGTTTTCCTTTAGTGTACTACCTCCCTCTGCTGATTTTAATTATTTTTTTTTAAATTTTCTCTTCATGGAATATTTTGCCAAGGATGTTACACACACACACACACACACACACACACACACACATACACACACACACACACACACACACACACATATATATATATATATAAAATTTATTCTGATTTGTTTTACATGATGGCAGATTGCAATTCATTTCATATTACACATATAGAGAACAATTTTTTCAAGACACTGATTGTACACAGAATATTTTCACATCATTTATGTCCTGTACATGTACTTAGGGTAATGATGTCTAACTCATTCCACCATCATTCCTACTCCCTTGCTCTCTCCTTTCCCCTCCCTCCTCTTTGCCCATTCCTCCCATGCTCCCCACCCATCACCATTATGCATCTGTGTCCTCATATCAAAAAAAAAAAACATTTGGCTTTTGGGTTTTTTTGGAATTGCCTTGCTTCACTTAGCATCATATTCTCCAACTTCATCCATGTAACTGCAAATGCCATGATTTTATTCTTTTTTATGCTGAGTAATATTCTATTGTGTTTATATACCAAAGTTTCCCTATCCATTCATTTACTGAAGGGCATTTAGGTTGGTTCCACAGTTTAGCTATTGTGAATTGTGCTGCTATAAACATTGATGTGGCTGTGTCCCTGTAGTATGCTGTTTTTAAGTCCTTTGGGTATAAACTAGGGAGTGGGATAGCTGGGCCAAATGGTGGCTCCATTCCCAGTTTTCCAAGGAATCTCCATACTGTTTCCAGATTGGCTGTACCAATTTGCAGTTCCACTAGCAATGTATGAGTGTGCCATTTCCTCCACATCCTCGCCAAGCCAACACTTATTGTTGTTTGTATTCTTTATAGCTGCCATTCTGACTGGAGTGAGATGATAATCTTAGAGTAGTTTTGATTTGCATTTCTATAATTGCTAGAGATGTTGAACATTTTTTCATATGTTTGTTGATTGATTGTATATCCACTTCTGAGAAGTGTCTGTTCCATTCCTTGGCCCATTTATTGATTGGGTTATTTTTTTTGATGTTAAGGTTTTTGAGTGCTTTATATATCCTAGAGATTAGTGCTCTATCTGATGTGCTTGTGATTTGCTCCCATTCTGTAGGCTCTTTATTCACCTCACTGTTTCTTTTGCTGAGAAGATTTTTAGTTTGAATCCATCCCATTTTTTGATTCTTGATTTTAATTCTTGCGCTACAGGACTTTTATTAAGAAAGTTGGGGCCTAATCTGACATGAATGAGATTTGGGCCTACTTCTTCTTCCAGTAGGTGCAGGGTCTCTGGATTAATTCCTAGGTCTTTGATCCATTTTGAGTTGAGTTTTGTGCATGGTGAGAGATAGGGGTTTAATTTCATTTTGTTACATGTGGATTTCCAGTTTTCCCAGCACCATTTGTTGAAGATGCTATATTTTCTCCAATGTACATTTTTGGCACCTTTATCTAATATAAGATAACTGAAGTTATGTGGGTTAGTCTCTGTTTTCTCTATTCTGTGCCATTGGTCTACAGATCTATTTTGGTGCCAATACCATGCTGTTTTAGTTACTATTTCTCTGTAGTATAGTTTTAGGTCTGGAATAGTAATGCCAAAAGCTTCATTCTTCTTGCTAAGGATTGCTTTGGCTATTCTGGGTCTCTTATTTTTCCAGATGAATTTCTTGATTGATTTTTCTATTTCTATAAGGAATGCCATTGGCATTTTAATTGGGATTTCATTGAATCTGTATAGTGCTTTTGGAAATATGGTCATTTTGACAATATTGATTCTGCCTATCCAAGAACAAGATAGATCTTTCCATCTTCTAAGGTCTTCTTTGATTTCTTTCTTTAGCATTCTGTCGTTTCCTTGTAGAGGTCTTTCACCTCTTTTGTTAAATTTATTCCCAAGTATTTTATTTTTTTAAGGTTATTGTAAATGGGGTGGTTTTCCTAGTTTCATTTTCAGCTGATTTGTCACTGATATAAAGAAATGCCTTTGATTTATGGGTGTTGATTTTATATCCAGCTACTTTGCTGAATTCATTTATTAGTTCTAGGAGATTTCTGGTGGAATTTTTGGGGTCTTCTAGTTATACAACCATATCATCTGCAAATAGTGATAATTTGATTTCTTCTTTTCCTATCTGTATCCCTTTAATTTTTTTGTCTGTCTGATTGCTCTGGCTAGATTTTCAAGAACTATGTTAAATAGAATTGCTGACAGAGGGCACCCCTATCTTGTTCCAGTTTTTAGAGGGAATTCCTTCAATTTTTCTCCATTTAGAATGATGTTAGCCTGGGGCTTAGCATAGATAGGCTTTATAATGTTGAGGTATGTTCCTGTTATCCCCAATTTTTCAAGCATTTGAACATGAAGGGATGCTGTATTTTATCAAATGCTTTCTCAGCATCTATTGAGATGATCATATGATTTTTATCTTTGAGTCTATTGATGTGATGAATTACATTTGTTGATTTCCAAACTTGCATTCCTGGGATGAACCCTATTTGATCATGATGCACTATTTTTTTAATATGTATTTGTATTTGGTTTGCCAGAATTTTATTGAGAATTTTTGCATCTATATTCATTAGAGATATTGGTCTGAAGTTTTATTTCTTTGATGTGTCTTTGTCTGGTTTTGGAATCAGGGTGATATTGGCCTCATAGAATGTGATTGGAATTGTTCCTTCTTTTTCTATTTCATGAAATAGTTTGAGAAGTCTTTGTGTTAGTTCTTCTTTAAAGGTCTTGTAGACTCAATTGTGTATCCATCTGGTCATGGGCTTTTCTTGGTTGGTAGACTTCTGATGGCATCCTCTAGTTCCTTGCTTGAAATTGATCTGTTTAAATTGTGTATATCATCCTGATTTAGTTTAGGCATATCATATGCCTCTAGAAATTTGTCAATGTCTTTGATGTTTTCTATTTTTTTGGAGTACAAATTTTCAAAATAATTTCTAATTATTTTCTGTATTTCTGTAGTGCCCATATAATATTTCCTTTTTCATCATGTATATTAATAATTTGAGTTTTCTCTCCCCTTCTCTTCATTAGCATGGCTAATGGTTTATCGATTTTATTTATTTTTTCAAAGAATCAGCTTTATGTTTGGTCAATTTTTCAATTGTTTCTTTTCTTTTTTTGTTGTTTCTTTTCTTTTCTTTTCTTTTTTTAAAGAGAGAGAGAGAGAATTTTAATATTTATTTATTTTTTTAACTTTTCAGTGGACACAACATCTTTGTTTGTTTGTGGTGCTGAGGATCGAACCCAGGCTGCAAGCATGCCAGGGGAGCGCGCTACCACTTGAGCCACATCCCCAGCCCTCAATTGTTTCTTTTGTTTCAATTTCATTGACTTCAGCTCTGATTTTAATCATTTCCTATCTTCTACTGCTTTTGGTGTTGATTTGTTTCTTCTTTCTCTAGGGCTTTGAGATGTAATGTTGTCATTTATTTGTTGACGTTTTCTTCTTTGAAAGAATGAACTCCATGCAATGGAGAATGAGGAACTTTCCTCTTAGCACTACCTTTATAGTGTCCCAGAGATTTATATATGTTGTAGCTCTGTTCTCATTTACTTCTAAGAATTTTTTAATCTCCTCCTTGATATCTTTTGCACCCGTTGTTCATTCAATAGTATATTGTTTAGTTTCCAGGTGTTAGAGTAGCTTTTATTTTTATTTTATCAATGATTTCTAATTTCATTCCATTGTGGTCTCATAAATACTTTTCTGTATTTACTAAGATTTTCTTTGTGGCATAACATATGATCTATTTCAGAGGAGGATCCCCGTACTGCTGTGAAGAACGTGTATTCATTTGTTGATGGATAACATATATGTATTGATTGTATTATTGAGTTCTATAGTTTCTTTGTTTAGTTTTTGTTTGGTAGATCTATCTAGTGGTGAAAAAAAGGTGTGTTTAAGTAACCCAGAATTATTGTGTTTTGACCTATTTGACTCTGGAGCTTGAGAAGAGTTTGTTTGATGAACATAGATGCTCCATTGTTTAGAGCATATATATTTATAACTCTTATGTCTTGTTGATGTATGGTTCCATTAGGCAGTATGGAATGTCCATCTTTATCCCTTATAATTAACTTTGGCTTGAAGTCTGCTTTATTTGATATGAAGATGGAAACCCCTGCTTGCCTATGTAGGCCATGTGAATGGTATATTTTATCCCAATGTTTCACCTTCAGTCTGTGGGCATCTTTTCCTATGAGATGAGTCTCTGGAAGGCAGCATATTGTTGGTTCTTTTTTTTTAAAAATCCAATCTTCCAGCCTATGTCTTTTGATTGGTGAGTTTAGGACATTAATATTTAGGGTTATTATTGAGATATGACTTGTATTACCTGTCATTTTTGTTTATTTTTGATATTTAGCTTGACTTGGTTTTTCCTTTGATTGGCTTTTCTTTTATTGTAGTTCTTCCATTTGAAGATTTTAACTGTTGTTTTTCATTTCCTCCTTGTGGAATATTTTGCCAAGAATGTTCTGTAGTGTAGGCTTTCTTGCTGTAAATCCTTTTAGCTTTTGTTTATCATGAAAGGATTTTATTTCATCATCAAATTTGAAGCTTAATTTTGCTGGATATACGATTCTTGGTTGGCATCCATTATCTTTTAGAGCTTGATATATGGTGTTCCAGGAACTCCTAGCTTGGAGGGTCTGGGTTGAAAAATCTGCTGAGATCTGAATTGGTTTCTGATGGTGGAAGGGGGGACTGGAGGATTGGCTGAGATGTTTATGATGTAGGATGTGAGAATATGGATGAATTAGATTATATGGCTAGCGAAAGGATAATCATAGGAAGTTGGCTGTTAGTAGGAGAAACAAGAGATAGGCAACCCTAAGCAAGACTCCCTGTTACCTCAGCAACAGGATAACTGTTAGCACCCCTATCAGAGAAACCTCTGGTGCAGCCAGGCCACAGGGACCTTGGTTACATCTTACCAGGTCCTTTTTGTTGTCTCTTGATAGAAGTGGCAATATCCCAGTTTCATGTCAGTGGCAGCCTGAAGCCTGTGTATCTTCATGTTGGGCTGTGGAGCCATGCTTTGGTAAATAAGAAACCCCAGCATGGGGTGGCTCTCTGCATGGGTGTGGGGTGGCTCTGCCATGGAACTCTGGGCTGCAACTCTGCCAAGGATGCTCTGAAGTGCAGGTATTCTAGCTGTAAATTCTTTAAACTTTTGTTTATCATGGAACGTTTTTATTTCATCATCAAATCTAAAGCTTAATTTTTCTGGATACAAGATTTTTGGTTGACAACCATTTTGTTTCAGAGCTTGACATATGTTGTTCCAGAATCTTCTAGCTTTCAGGGTCTGGTTTGAAAAATCAGCATATAACCTAATTGGTTTCCCCCTATATGTAATCTGATTCTTTTCTCTCTTGGCTTTTAATATTCTCTCCTTATTCTGTATGTTAGGCACTTTCATTATAATGTGCCTTGGTGTGGATCTGTTGTGCTTTTTGTACATTTAGTGTCCTATAGCCTCTTGAATTTGGTTTTCCAATGCATTTTTCTTGTTTGGAAAATTTTTTTATATTATTTTGTTGAATAGATTTCTCATTCCTTTGGTTTGGAACTCTATGCCTTCCTCTATCCCATTAACTCTTAAATTTGGTCTTTTTATACTATCCCATATTTCTTGAATGTTCTGTTCATGGTTTCTTACCATTTTCACTGTGTGGTCTACATTCTTTCCAAGATTATATATTTTATCTTCATTGTCTGAGGTCCTGTCTTCCAAGTGGTCTAATCTGTTGGTGATGCTTTCAATTGAACTTTTTTTTTTTTTAGCCAAATAAACTTCTTTTCTTTATTTTTTTTTATTGGTCGTTCATAACATTACATAGTTCTTAATACATCATATTACACGGTTTGATTCAAGTGGATTATGAACTCCCGATTTTACCCCGTATACAAATTGCTGTATCACATCAGTTACCCTTCCATTGATTGACATATTGCCTTTCTAGTGTCTGATGTATTCTGCTGTCTGTCCTATTGTCTACTATCCCCCCTCCCCTCCCCTCCCCTCCCCTCCCCTCCCCTCCCCTTTTCTCTCTCTACCCCTTCTACTGTAAATCATTTCTTCCATTTGTATTCTCTTGTCTTACCCCTCCTTTCCTCTTATATGACATTTTGTATAACCCTGAGGATTGCCTTCCATTTCCATGCAATTTCCCTTCTCACTCCCTTTCCCTCCCACCTCTCATCCCTGTTTACTGTAAATATTCTTCTCAAGCTCTTCGTCCCTACCCTGTCCTTGTTTACACCCCTTATATCAAAGGAGTCATTTGGTATTTGTTTTTTAAAGATTGACTAGCTTCACTTAGCATAATCTGCTCTAATGCCATCCATTTCCCTCCAAATTCTATGATTTTGTCATTTTTAAATGCAGAGTAATACTCCATAGTGTATAAATGCCACATTTTTTTTATCCATTCATCTATTGAAGGGCATCTAGGCTGGTTCCACAGTCTTGCTATCGTGAATTGAGCTGCTATGAACATCGATGTAGCAGTGTCCCTGTAGCATGCTCTTGTTAGGGCTTTAGGGAATAGACCGAGAAGGGGAATAGCTGGGTCAAATGGTGGTTCCATTCCCAGCTTTCCGAGAAATCTCCATACTGCTCTCCAAATTGGCTGCATCAATTTGCAGTCCCACCAGCAATGAACAAGAGTGCCCTTTTCCCCGCATCCTCTCCAGCACTAATTGTTGTTTGACTTCCTAATGGCTGCCAGTCTTACTGGAGTGAGATGGTATCTTAGGGTAGTTTTGATTTGCATTTCTCTGACTGCTAGCGATGGTGAGCATTTTTTCATGTACTTGTTGATTGATTGTATGTCCTCCTCTGAGAAGTGTCTGTTCAGGTCCTTGGCCCATTTATTGATTGGGTTATTTGTTATCTTATTGTCTAATTTTTTGAGTTCTTTGTATATTCTGGTTATTAGGGCTCTATCTGAAGTGTGTGGAGTAAAGATTTGTTCCCAGGATGTAGGCTCCCTATTTACCTCTCTTATTGTTTCTTTTGCTGAGAAAAAACTTTTTAGTTTGAGTAAGTCCCATTTGTTGATTCTATTTGTTAACTCTAGCGCTATGGGTGTCCTATTGAGGAATTTGGAGCCCGATCCCACAGCGTGTAGATCATAACCAACTTTTTCTTCTATCAGATGCCGTGTCTCTGATTTAATATCAAGCTCCTTGATCCATTTTGAGTTAACTTTTGTGCACGGCGAGAGATAGGGATTCAGATTCATTTTGGTGCAAATGGATTTCCAGTTTTCCCAGCACCATTTGTTGAAGATGCTATCCTTCCTCCATTGCATGCTTTTAGCCCCTTTATCAAATATAAGATAGTTGTAGTTTTGTGGATTGGTTACTGTGTCCTCTATTCTGTACCATTGGTCCACCCGCCTGTTTTGGTACCAGTACCATGCTGTTTTTGTTACTATTGCTCTGTAGTATAGTTTGAAGTCTGGTATCGCTATACCGCCTGATTCACACTTCCTGCTTAGTATTGTTTTTGCTATTCTGGGTCTTTTATTATTCCATATGAATTTCATGATTCTTTTATCTATTTCTACAAGATATGCTGTTGGGATTTTGATTGGCATTGCATTGAACTTATAGAGAACTTTTGGTAATATCGCCATTTTGATGATGTTAGTTCTGCCTATCCATGAGCAGGGTATGTTTTTCCATCTTCTAAGGTCTTCTTCTATGTCTTTCTTTAGGGTTCTGTAATTTTCATTGTATAAATCTTTCACCTCTTTTGTTAGGTTGATTCCCAAGTATTTTATTTTTTGGGGGGATATTGTGAATGGAGTAGTTGTCCTCATTTCCGTTTCAGAGGATTTGTCGCTGATATACAGGAATGCCTTTGATTTATGCGTGTTGATCTTATATCCTGCCACTTTGCTGAATTCATTTATTAGCTCTAATAGCTTCTTTGTAGACCCTTTTGGGTCTGCTAGGTATAGAATCATATCATCTGCAAATAGTGATAATTTAAGTTCTTCTTTTCCTATTTTTATGCCTTTAATTTCTTTTGACTGTCTAATTGCTCTGGCCAGTGTTTCAAGGACTATGTTGAACAGAAGTGGTGAGAGAGGGCATCCCTGTCTTGTACCAGATCTTAGAGGGAATGCCTTCAATTTTTCTCCATTCAGAATGATGCTGGCCTGTGGCTTATCATAGATTGCTTTTACAATGTTGAGGTATGATCCAGTTATCCCTAATTTTTCTAGCGTTTTGAACATAAAGGGATGCTGTACTTTGTCGAATGCTTTTTCTGCATCTATTGAGATGATCATATGGTTCTTATTTTTAAGTCTATTGATGTGGTGAATAACATTTATTGATTTCCGTATATTAAACCAGCCTTGCATACCAGGGATTAATCCTACTTGATCATGATGTATAATTTTTTTGATATGTATTTGAATCTGATTCGCCAGAATTTTATTGAGGATTTTTGCATCAAGGTTCATTAGAGATATTGGTCTGTAGTTTTCCTTCTTTGATGTGTCTTTGTCTGGTTTCGGAATCAGGGTGATGTTGGCCTCGTAGAATGAATTTGGAAGTTCTCCCTCTTTTTCTATTTCCTGAAATAGCTTGAAAAGTATTGGTGTTAGTTCCTCTTTAAAGGTTTTGTAAGACTCTGCTGTATACCCATCCGGTCCTGGGCTTTTCTTAGTTGGTAGTCTTTTGATGGTTTCTTCTATTTCCTCTATTGTTATTGGTCTGTTTAGGTTGTCTATATCCTCCTGGCTCAATCTGGGCAGATCATAGGACTCAAGGAATTTATCTATGCCTTCACTATCTTCTATTTTATTGGAGTATAAGGATTCAAAGTAATTTCTGATTATCTTCTGTATTTCTGAAGTGTCTGTTGTGATATTGCCTTTTTCATCCCGTATGCTAGTAATTTGGGTTCTCTCTCTTCTTCTCTTCGTTAGCATGGCTAAGGGTCTGTCAATTTTATTTATTTTTTCAAAGAACCAGCTTTTAGTTTTGTCAATTTTTTCAATTGTTTCTTTTGTTTCAATTTCATTAATTTCAGCTCTGATTTTAATTATTTCTTGCCTTCTACTTCTTTTGCTGTTGTTTTGCTCTTCTTTTTCTAGGATTTTGAGATGAAGTATGAGATCATTTATTTGTTGGTTTTTTCTTTTTTTGAGGAATGAACTCCAAGCAATGAATTTTCCTCTTAGAACTGCTTTCAATGTGTCCCATAGATTCCGATATGTTGTGTCTGTGTTTTCATTTAACTCTAGGAATTTTGTAATTTCCTCCTTGATGTCTTCTAAAACCCATTGATCACTCAGCAACCTATTGTTCATTCTCCAGGTGATGCTTGCTTTTTCCTTTGTTCTTTTATCGTTGATTTTCAGTTTCATTCCATTATGATCAGATAAGATGCATGGTATTATCTCTACCCCTTTGTATTGTGTAAGAGTTTCCCTGTGACATAGTATATGTTCTATTTTTGAGAAGGTTCTATGTGCTGCTGAGAAAAAAGTGTAGCTACTTGATGTTGGGTGGTATAGTCTATATATGTCAATTAAGTCTAGGTTGTTAATTGTGTTATTGAGTTCTATAGTTTCCTTATTTAACTTTTGTTTGGAAGATCTGTCCAGTGGTGAGAGAGGTGTGTTGAAGTCTCCCATGATTATTGTATGTTGGTCTATTAGACTCTTGAACTTGAGAAGAGTTTGCTTAATGAACACAGCTGCACCATTATTTGGGGCATATATATTTCTGATTGTTATGTCTTGTTGGTGTATGGTTCCCTTGAGCAGTATGAAGTGTCCTTCTATATCCCTTTTGATTAGCTTTGGCTTGAAATCTATTTTATTAGATATGAGTATGGACACTCCTGCTTGTTTCCGCGGTCCATATGAGTGACATGGTTTTTCCCAACCTTTCACCTTCAGTCTATGTATATCTTTTCCTATCAAATGCGTCTCCTGTAGACAGCATATTGTTGGGTCTTGTTTTTTGATCCATTCTACTAGCCTGTGTCTCTTAATTGGTGAGTTTAAGCCATTAACATTTAGGGTTATTATTGAGATATGGTTTGTTCTTCTATCCATATTTGTTTATTGATGTTACTAAACCTGATTTGTTATCCTCTTTGACTACTTTCCCCCCTTTACTGTCCTACCTCCCATTGTTGGTTTTCAATGTTATTTTCCATTTCCTCTTCCTGTAATGTTTTGCCAAGGATTTTTTGAAGAGATGGTTTTCTAGCTGCGAATTCTTTTAACTTTTGTTTATTGTGGAAGGTTTTAATTTCATCTTCTAACCTGAAGCTTAATTTCGCCGGATACACGATTCTTGGTTGGAGCCCATTGTCTTTCAGTGTTTGAAATATGTTATTCCAGGATCTTCTAGCTTTCAGAGTCTGTGTTGAGAGATCAGCTGTTATCCTGATTGGTTTACCCCTAAATATAATCTGCTTTCTTTCTCTTGCAGCTTTTAAAATTCTCTCCTTATTCTGTATGTTGGACATCTTCATTATAATGTGTCTAGGTGTGGATCTCTTATGATTTTGCACATTCGGCGTCCTGTAGGCTTCTAGGATTTGGGATTCTGTCTCAATCTTCAATTCTGGGAAGTTTTCTCGTATTATTTCACTGAATAGACTGTTTATTCCTTTGGAATGGAGCTCTGTGCCTTCCTGTATCCCAATGACTCTTAAATTTGGTCTTTTGATATTGTCCCATAATTCTTGGATGTTCTGCTCATGGTTTCTTAGCAGACTTGCTGAGCTGTCTATGTTCTTTTCCAGTTGAAATACTTTGTCTTCATTGTCTGATGTTCTCTCTTCTAAGTGATCTACTCTGCTGGTAGTATTCTCAATTGAGTTTTTAAGTTGGTTTATTGTTTCCTGCATTTCTAGAATTTCAATTTGTTTGTTTTTTATTACCTCTATCTCCCTGTGAAATTGATCTTTTACTTCCTGGATTTGTTTGTCAATGTGATCTTTCATTGTCTGATTTTGCTGTCTCATGTCTTCCTTGAGACTCCAGATCATCTGAAGCATATATATCCTGAACTCTTTATCTGATATTCCATCTGTTGCTGCTATTACCTCTTCTAAAGTTGAGTTGACCTGCATTGCTTGTGGTCCTTTCTTTCCTTGTCTTTTCATACTGCTCGCATTTCTTTCTGCTTGGTGCAACTGTTGTGTTTTGAAATTTACCCCCTATTTATGTTGCTCTTGTATACTTGAAAAGTCTCCCTTGCAGGTGCGGGCGGCGGCTGTGCCCCTACTCCAATTGGGGTGACGTGTCTACCACGCTGGCGGCTCTCTGGGCCTGTTCCGGGAGTGGAAGGCGGCTCTGCTCTGTCCCTATTCCAATTGGGGTGTCGTGACTACAATGCTGGCAGGTCGCTGGGCCTGTTCCGGGCGTGGGCGGTGGGCTTGGCTGGCGGGATTCCACCTAATGGCAGTCCCTAACCTCCCTGCTTGCTAATTAATGGCTTCTCTGAGGCGCCACGCCTTCTGTAGCTGCGGGGCAGGAGGCGCGAATCAGTTGGCCTGGATCTCCGGGGTCCTGCTGCTGGCTGTTTTGATGTTGCAAGCTGTTGGAGAGTGGTGGTGTATTCTTCAGCTTTCCCGGATGGTGGCCGCTGACTGCCTGGATGGAGTGTCCGCTGTTTTGATGTTGCACTCTGAAGGAGAGTGGCGGTGTATCCTTCAGCTTTCCCGGATGGTGGCCGCTGACTGCCTCGGTGGAGTGTCTGCTGTGGGGGATGGGACTGTACCGCTTCCTTCCCCTTCTGAGATCCCGTGCTCGGCCCAAGGGTCCGTGTGGGCTTGGCTGGTGGGATTCCACCTAATGGCCTTCCCTAACCTCCCTGCTTGCTAATTAATGGCTTCACTGAGGCGCCACGCCTTCTGTAGCCGCAGGGCAGGCCACGCGAATCAGTTGGCCTGGATCTCCGGGGCCCTGCTGCAGGCTGCTGGGATCCCTGGCACTCTATCACTTTCTCAATTGAACTTTTAATTTGATTTTTTCTTCTTTCATTTCATGTATTTCTATTTTTTTAAAGAACATCTATCTCCCTATTGAATATTCTTCTTATTCCTGTATTTGTTTATGTAGCTCTTTGTTGAAATGATCTTTAGCTGCCTGTATTTGCACTCTTATATCATCCTTTAATTCACAGAATATTTTATTTTATTTTTAAAAATGTTTATATCTTTTAGTTATACACAATACCTTTTCTTTTTTTAAATTTTTATGTGGTGCTGAGGATCAAACCCAGGGCCTCACACATGCTAGGCAAGTGCTCTACCGCTGAGCCACAACCCCAGACCCTCACAGAACATTTTAATTATGTACATCCTGAACTTCTTTTCTATAATTTCTTCTGCTGTGATGACCATGGATTCTAATAATGTTGTATCTTGATTGTTTGGGGGCACTTTCTTCCCTTGTCTTTTCATGTTGCTTGTGTGTCTTCCTTTCTAGCTCTGTGGATCCAAGACATTACCTTTTTTACCCTATAGGCTTATAATGTTCATGTAGGGTTCCAATACCTCTCCTTTGAGTGGAAGGACAATGTTAACAGATCCAAACATAAACAATATACAACCTTAAAAACAATTAGTTGCTATTAAGACGTTTACAGTTGGTCACATTGTACAGAAATGGTGGATTAAATTATTATCTACACTATAATCAGTAGGTTTTTAAAAGGGTTTAGAGTTTCTGATGGTGGACAAAGAACCAGTGGTGAGGTGTAGGATGATATACTGAGGAGGTAGGAGGTGAGGATATAGAGTTATTATATTTTAGGAAGTGTGTAAGAGAAATCTAAAGAGGAAGATTAGCAGCAGGAGAATAGAGAGGAAGTAATTTTGGATAGACAAGTAAGTGGGAAGACAGTAAAGTACATAAAACAAACACACATATATATTAAGAAAAATAAATGTTAAAATAGTAGAAATTGGAGGAAACAAAAAAGAATATATAACACAACTCTAATATACTATTCAGATGTCCCAGTCCTCAAAATCCTAATTCATTCAAATTACTTGGTTTCACATAAGTTTGGGATGTAAGGGCAGGAGAATAGGGAAGAAGAAGGAAACAAAATCTAGAAAGAAGAAACAAGGATTATTTTGGTTGGAGATCTGTGTCTTTCCTGCTTCCCTTCTTATCCAATAAGTGGGGTTGTCTGTTGTTAGCTGGTATCTCCATCCTCAGGATGGTGAAGGTAACCAGAGTGTCACTATGCTGGGTGAGCTGCTGCTAGGGAGAATGGGGAGTTAGAGACTGGGTATCTGGCTAGCCGGAGTTCCAAACTGGGAGTTGCTCCCACTAAAGTTGGTGATGAAGGTGACCCAAGATGGAGGCAGCTGCTTTCAGTGATAGGGTGTTGAGTCAGGTGCGGGGAGCTGGGTGAGGTGTTGGATGTGGATGATGTGTTCAGAGAGAGCTCTGTGGCATGCAGTATGTGGTTTCAGCTGTCTTCAGAGCCTATGTGAAGTTCCTGGGTGCAAAGTAGGCTACCGCGTGTAGGGGACTATCTTGATTGCTCCAGATTCCCAAGATGGCAGTGATCTGGGGAGCCCCATGGTGGTAGATGGGGGTCCAAACAGGAGTGGTGGCCAGAGTTCCTGTGCATGGGTAGCTTCTGGGTTTCCTGTGTAGGAATGGCATCCAGGATTTCTGTTCAGATAGGTGGCTGAAAGTTCTGCATGGGTGCTGATGTCGATGATCCCCCTCAGGCACCTGGTTGTCCTGTGTGGGAAAGTAGTTGGGAGATCTACTCTAATGATGAGGTCTAGAGCCCTGCATGGGCATGGTAGTTGTGATTCCTGCATGGGAGCAGAAATATTGTTTGAAGAGAAACAGTATTCTCACTACTTGAGGCCCACATCATGGAGTGACATAGAATGCTGCCTCCCTCTGGCCCCTATCTTGGATCCCCCAATTCTGGTTTTTAATTGAAATTAGTTTCTCCTTTGATTGACTAGTTTCTAGTATAGTTCTTTCCCTTGCTGGTTTTCACTTTTATTTTTCATTTCTTCTTCATGAATATTTTATTGAGTATATTTCATGGTTCAGGCTTTTTAGTTGTGAATTCTTTTGTTTGTCATGAAAGGTTTTTATTTCACCATAAATTATGAAGCTTAATTTTTCTTCATATAGTATTCTTGGCTGACATCCATTTTCTTTCAGAGCTTGGTGTGTGTGTATATATATATATATATATATATATATATATATATATATATGCTAAGACCTTCTAGCTTTGAGATTCTGGGTTGAGAAAACAGCTGCAATCCAGATTAGTTTCCCTGTAAATGTGACCTATTGTTTTTCTCTAGCAGCCTTATTCTGTACCTTAGGTATTTTCATAATAATGTGACTTGGTGTGGGTCTGTTGTAATTTTTTATATTTGGGGTCCCATAAGTCTCTTGTATTTGATTTTCCATTTCATTCTTAAGCTTTGGGAAATTTTCTGATATTATTTCATTGAAAATGTTGTGCATTCCTTTGGTTTTCATCTCTTCACCTTCATGTATTCTAATAAACCTTAAATTTGGTCTTTTCAGGTTATCCAATATTTCTTGGAAGTTCTGTTCATGGTATCTTAACATCTTTTCTCTGTGGTCAACTTTATTGTTAAGATTATGTATTTTTTAAAAAGTTAAAATATATCTATTTTAAGTGAATTGCAAAAGTTCTACCAACTTTAAAAATCAAGGTTATTTAAGTTGGCTATTGAAATGGATGTAAACAAATTCTAAAATCATTGATGTTTAAACTCCTTTGTATTTAGGGTCTTCTCTGTGATCTCACCAACATGTTCTAACAAAAATAGACGTGTAGGTTATATGAGAAGAAAGGCAATAAAACTAAATAAAGATCAGATGATAAGAATAGAAGAAACTTCGGAAAATAAATTAATGTCATTTATAAAAGAATGCTCAGAAGGGACCCAGTAACTAGAAATTCTGTATCTTACAGGTAATAAATAGCACAGTGAAGGGAAAGAATTATTCACAATCTCTGAAAATAGTTGGATAAAGAACAATAGCTAAAATCACAAGAACATAAAGAAGTAAAGAGATAAAAGAAAAAATCTGAATATAAAAGGAAATGGGCAGAAAAGAGACTTGAAGAAAGACAAAAGTTGTTATGGTATTATGTAAAAATGTGGATGTGTAACCAATGTTATTCTACAACTTGTATGTGGGGTAAAAATGAGAGTTCATAACCCACTTGAATCAAATGTATGAAAGATGATATGTCATGAGCTTTGTAATGTTTTGAACAACCAATAAAAAAAAAATAAAAAAAATTTTAAAAAAAGAAAAAAAAAAGATTATGTATTTTTTCTTCATTGCCTGGAACTCTGTCTTCCAGGTGATCTAGTCTCTTGGTGATGCTTTCCATAGAATTTTTAATTTGGTTTATTGATTCCTTCATTTCAAGGATTTCTGCCGCTGCTTTTTTTTTTGGAATCCCAATTATTGAAGTGATCTTCACTTCCTGTATTTTCTCTGATTTCAATTCTTATACCATCCTTTACTTCACTCCTTTCATTGTCCTTTACCTCACAAATCAGTTTAACTATGTACATTCTAAACTCCTTCTGTGACATTTCTTTCACTGTGGTGTAGATGGATTCTGTTATTGGAATATCTTGGTTTGTTTGGGGCAATTTGTTCCCTTGCTTTTCCATGTTGTTTGCCTTTGCATCTAATAGTGTAAATGTCAGATAGTAGAATTTCTACCCTGTGAACTTTCAGTGTCCCTGAAGGTTTCCAGCACTTCACTGTTTACAGGGAGACAAATAATAACAATAGCAAATGCAAACAATATAACAGAATTAAACTAAATACTTCCTGCTATGATATCTACAATGTTAATTGTCACAATAAACAGAAATGATGTGATCAGTTATTGCCCATAGTAATAACAGTAAGTGTGGGAGACCAATCTTGCATGTGACTGAGTCACACTCCCCGGCTGGGTGCTGAGGCGCTCAGTTGCAGAAATGTGGCAGAGATTTCCCCACCTTCTTGGGTCTGAGGGTTGGTGTCTCATGCATGGGTGTGTCTTGCTACAGCCCCATGGGTGAAGCAACGCTCACCTGTTCCTTTGTAATATAACCCCTTGCCCTGTTTAGGGTAGAATCTTCCATGGAAGTGCCTTGTATGTGTCCCCGTCTCTTACTGTGCCCTTGGGTGTGGCCTACCCAGGTGTCAGTCAACCTGCTGACAGTGGACATCATGAAGATAGACTCAGCCCCCTGAAACCTGACCCCTTGCCTCATTTGAATAGTTTCTCCTTAATAAAAGGGGTCAGCACGTGCTCTCACTCTCTCTCTTTCTATGGACCCTTAAGGTCAGAGGAGATGTCACAGCGACCCCAAAGAAAAAGGTATTTGTGTCTTTTGTGTGGTTATTTAGTACAGCCAAGTTAGCCCAGTTTAACTGGAGTAACCCCTGAGCCTTTTAGTTGCGAGAACAGAAACCCGGCAAGTAAGTTTGCAAAAAGGTTTACAATTTTGAATGGTGGTCAGGGAGAGACATGATGTAGGGTGAATATTATAAGGGAAGATGAAAGAAAATTGAAGTAAAAATTTAAAGAAAGAGTAAAAGAGAGAACAATAGAAATTGGCTGTTAGCAGAAGAAAGAGAGAAAGAGAATCAAGAGAAACACACAAGTGAGAGAAAAATATATAAAGTAAAAGTTTTCAAAATTAAAAATAAAAGAATTCAAAACAGGGCTGGGGTTGTGGTTCAGTGGCAGAGTGCTTGCCTTGCACATGTGAGGTACTGGGTTCAATTCTCAGAACCACATACAGATAAACAAAAAAAGATGTTGTGTCCATGTATAACTAAAAAAAAAAAAATAAAAAGATTTCAAAACAGAACTGAAATATACAGATCAAATATCCTGGTCCTCAAAAAACTGATCTGTAAAAAATAACTGTCTTCAAGAATGTTAGGAATGAGAAAAAAATATGAATATGTATAAGTGTCCATAAACCATTCAGGTTACAATTAAACAGAGAAAAGAAAAAAGAAAAAAATGAAATAAAAAAAAAACTTGATGAAAAGTTAAATAATTGTTTCTGTTAGAGTTCAAATGATTCTCAGCTTCCCTTCTCAGCAAGTGTTAGGTAGGGCAGTCTGGAGTGAGATGCCTGCTCCACCCTCAGGGTTGCTGGAGTGTAAGAGGAAATCCTATAGAATGGTACTCCTGGAGGCAAGATTTAGGCTTAGGTAGTTGCTGAGTTTCTCGTTGAATGACGATTGGTTTGAAGATTTTAAATTAGTGTACCTACAGGGCCCAGCAGTTGGTGGTCCACACCCGTAGACTGGACCCCAAGAATCTCCCCTAGGTTCCACTTGTGAGGTGGAGGAGCCAATCTCAGTCCCCTCTTTCACATGAGGACCCCACTTTTCCTGGTCTCTTGGGTTCAGTCTCCATACTAAATTTCTCCTGTCCCCTCCCTTTTGAATTCTTGGCCAGATACTTCTCTCCCAGCCAGTCTTGCAAGCAGCAGGATTGAAGGGAGAGGGGAGAAGTTGAGTGGGTTTCCACAACTAGTATTCCCCTGTGTAAATCGTACTCCATGTTTGATTTTTCTCTTGGTCACTCAGGCACACTCTATGTTTTGCAATGTGGGTTTGCCAGGAATTAGCTCCCATGGCTGCTGGCCCCATGCCACAGTTGCATAACGGTCCTTCCTCTTTCCTCTGCAGGCAACCAGGAGAGATGCCGTTTCCTTCCTGTACAAAGATACCATGCAGCATGCCTTAAAGTTTAATAAGCAGTGTCTTTGATCTCTGATATCCCTGTACCTAGACACACTGCAGACCTCCTAAAAATGCGGGTTTCTTTAATTCCCTTATCCCTTCACTTTGCTCGCAGAGGGACCACTCTGGCTGGTGCCTACAGCTATGACAGTGGCAGTGGTGTCAGGGATCTCTTTCTTATTATATTATACTTAACCTCCTAAGTCCCTGATCTGCTTTTGAATGTCCAGTGTTAAATCCCAGTAAAGTCTTCCCCTGCCTTTTTTTCCTACCACCTTGCTGAGAAGCTGTCTATCTGCTTTCTTGGTTTCATGCCGTGGAGCAGCCAGAGAAACAAACTTCTCTAGTTTGCCATCTTGAAAAACTCCCTTTTCTGGTCTGGAGTTGTGGCTCAGTGGTAGAGCGCTTGCCTAGCACATGTGAGGCACTGGGTTCAATCCTTCACAACACATAAAAATAAAGGCATTTTGTCCGTCTATAACAACCAAAAAAAAAATTCCCTTTTTAAAGATTTTATATAATGGAATAATACAACAGGTAATCTTTTTTTTGGCCTGGCTTCTTTAACTCAACATACTTATTTTAAGATTCATTTATGTTGTCCTATATATATGTAGTTCAAGTTTTGGAGGATCAAGAGCATGGTACTGGCATCAGGTCAGTTCTGATGAAGGTTATCTTGCTGGCAGAGTCCTGAGGAGACATGTAGTATCACATGGCAAGAGACACAGGGTGCACATGTTTACCTGTGTCTGGTTTCTGTTCCAGGCTTTAATCATGTGCACTCCACCCTAATGACATTCTCTAAATGCCCCAACTCTAAACAGCATAGTCAGATTATTTCCACCCTCTTAATACAATTAAACATATGAGTTTTGGGATTAAATTTCTGTGATAATGTCAGGGGAATAAACCACATTCAAACCATAAGTGATGTCTAGTTTTTAACTATTATAGTTGTCATGAATGTTTGTGTATAAGTCTTTGCATGGACATGTGCTTTCTTTTCTTTTTAACAAGTACCTGGGAGTGCAGTGTATGATAGATGTATGCTTAACTTATTAAGAAACTGCCAATCTGGGAGTGTAGTTAAGTGTGAAGTACTTATGTTGCATGCACAAGGCCCTGGGTTCAATCCCCAGCATAGGGGGAAAATATTGCCAAACTATACTGAAAAGTGGCTGTACCATTTTATATCCCCATCACCAATATATGAAATTGTTTTGAATCCCAATAATATGGGGTCTAATTTTATTCTACTTTTTGGAATTTATATAGGTTTTCTTTATGGCCTAACAAAAGATTGATTTTTTTGTAAATGTTGTATTGGTACTTGAAAAGAAAGTGTTCACTATGCTCAGGATATAGAATTCAACCTTATTGATTATGTAATTCAGAGCCTTCATAAACCTACTTATTTTTTTGTCTATTGTAGCTGTCATGTACTGAAAGAAATGAAATATAGTCTTATTGCTATTATGTTTTTGCCAATTTCTTATTAGTTCCGCAGTTTTGTCTTATGAATTTTATTTGTTTTAAAAAGATTCATGACTGCTAAACTTCATTGTGGATTCATTGTAAAGCTTCTCTCTGGTTTGAATTACATTTTAAATTTAATTTAGCCTCACCCATTTTTAATATTATTCTTTCTGCTAATTTTTTAAAGCTTTTGATTATGTAAAATTTCAAATATTTGCAGAAGCATGAACAAATGTACAATGCATACACATTATATCTGTTATTCAGTTTCAATGATTACCAACTAGTGGCAAATCCTGTTTGTACTGTGTATTTCCTGTATATCTAGATTACTTTGAAGCAAATCCCTCATATAGTTTCATCTATAAATATTTCAATATGCATCTTCAAAAGATAAAGATATTTAAAAATAAATACAATACCACTATCATCCTTAAAATTGATAATAATTTCCTAATATCACCCAGAATCATACTCAGATGATTCACTGGGTTCAATCCTTCACACCACGTAAAAATAAACAAATAAAATAAAGGCATTTTGTCCGTCTATAACAACCAAAAAAAAAAAAACCCTCCCTTTTTAAAGATTTTATATAATGGAATAATACAACAGGTAATCTTTTTTTTGGCCTGGCTTCTTTTACTCAACATACTTATTTGAAGATTCATTCATGTTGTGCTATATATATGTAGTTCAAGTTAAAAGTACATATATATAGGACAACATGAATGAGGAGATTAAATTAACATGATTGTTCCATAAGATTTTTATGAACTATTCATTCAAATCATGAGTCAGATAAAGTTCATACATAGCAATTGTCTCTTAAATTATAGGTTTTATGTTCCATTTCTTTCTTTTATTTGCAATGTATTTGTCAAAGAGACAGATTATTTCTTTAGTTTTCCAGAGTCTTGATTTTGAAGAGTTTATCCCCATAGTGTTCTTTAAAGAGTTTCCCAGTCCCTTGTATCTCCTATAAATTGGTAGACCTAGAGGCCTGATCAGATTTGGGTTCAATATTTTGGCAAGAATACTTAATGAGTGGTGCTATGTACTTCCACCAGTCAGCATAAAATGTCTACTTATCTAATTTTTAATGTTCAATAACATTTCATTTTAATTGATCCATTAATTCATTATGAGTTATAAAATGGCACATAATTATATCTTATAACTTCTTCTTCATTTATAAACTGGAATACTTCTGTAAGAAAAAATATCCCCTTCTAATCAAATATTTGGTTTCCATAAGATAAATCTTATATAGGAAAGCCAGAATACATTGTTGATTTTTTCATTTACTTAAACTTCCACAATAATGAGTTGATTCTCTAGTAATTTAACAAAGATAATCCATTTATTTATCCCTTTTATTTTTACTTTTTGTAGTATTTTATGAATGGATTTAACATTTTTGAAGTTTTTAAGTCCATTGAAATTATCATTTTTGTTAATATTCAGTTGTCTCATCTTTTGGCTTTTGGGTACTCTTATTACATGTTCTTTTGACATGATAATCATAATAATCTTTGGGTATGATTTTTGCTTCCTGGTATAAGATATTTGAGATATATCTTTTAAATTTCCAAAGCCAGGCCATAAAATATAGAAGAGGGAGCTTCTTCTTCAAATGTACAGTTCATTTGGAATTATCCAGTCAGAGAAAAAAAAGAATAAAAATGAAAGGAAATCAAGAAAGCCTGCAGGATTTATGGTTTATGCAACCATACCTATTATAAGAGTCCTAGGAGGAAGGGAAGGTAGGGGAGGAAGAGGGGAGAAAATCTTATTTAAAGAAATAATAACTCTTCAAATCTGGGGAGGAGAATACATATCAAAATCATAGAAGCCCAAGGGCCCAGACAGGTTGAATACAAAAGGTCTACACCTCTTCATACTATATCAGCACATTACAATTAACTGTGAAAGACAAAGATTCTCTTTAAATAATTTTAGAAGAAGCACAAGAAACGTGTCTTGTCACACCCAAGGGAACTCCATAACACTATTAGTGAATTTCCCAACAGAAACTTTATTATAGGTCAGGAGAGAGTGGGATTATATGTTCAAAGTACTGGAAGAGAAGTACTGCCAAATAAGAATACAAAGAATAAGATGCAAAGCTATCTTTTAAAAATGAAGGAAAGAAAATTGAAGGAGTTTATCATCAATTATAGACCTTCCTTACAATAAGTCCTTAAGGGAGGTTTTCAAATGGAACACAAAATCTGTTAAATATCAACATGAAAGTATAAATCTCACTAGTAAAGATAAAGTATATTTGACTATCATATAACATTGTAATGGTGGTGCATGAATTACTATTAATACTAATGTAAAAGTTAAAAGACAAAAGTATTAACTATACCAACTATAACCACACAAATTGGTAATGGATTAATAATGTAAAAAGAAGTAAACTATAACTTCAGAAAGACAAATCATGTGTAGACTGGCAAACATATAGAATTTCTATATGTAATTGACCTTAAGTGGTTATCAAATTAAAATATATAGTAACAATTGCAAGCCTCATAGTACCACAAAAGAAAAACTTATAGTAGTTATACAAAAGAGAAAGATAAATGAATCAAATCAAACTATTATTTTAAAAAGTCATGTACTAATGAAGGAAAACAGCAAGAGATGAAGGGAGAACAAAATAAATGAAAACAGATAATGAACAAAATGGTAATAGTAGGTGCTCACCTATTATGTTAGTCAGCTTTTCATTGCTGTGACCAAAACACCCAACAAGAACAACATAGAGGAGAAAAAATTAATTTTGGTTCGTGGTTTCAGAGGTTCAGTTCATGGTCAGCTCATTCTACTATACTGGGTCCAACGTAAGGTGGAGCATCATGGGGAAAGGGCACAGCAGAGGAAACCAACTCAACTTACGGAGGCCAGGAAGCAAAGAGAGAGGGTGGGAATGGGCTTCAGGGAAGATGTACCTTCCAAGGAACACCCTCAGTAACCCACCTCCTCTAGCCATGTGCCACCTGTCTATAGTTACTACCCAGGTAGTCTGTTCAAACTAGGATGGACTGATTTGACTACACGTCTTGTAATCTAATATTTTCGCCTCCTGCATTACAGGAGTTTTGGGGGGACATCTCTTCTCCAAACCATAATGTCTATCAACAAGCACTTTAATTGTAAATGAATTAAATCCTCCAATCAATGAGAAGAAAGAGGCTGAATGGATAAAAGAAATGAGATCCAGTGCTATGCTGTCCACAAGAGTCTCACTTTAGATATAAGAACACACACAGACTGAGGTAAAGGGATGGAAAAATATATTCCATGCAAATGAAAACCAAAAGAAAACAGGGGTTGCTATACTTATATCAGAAAAAATGGACTTAGAGAAAATCAATAGAGACAAAGAAGGTCATTATATAATGATAAAATTGTCATTTCAACAGAAGGATATTACAATTACAAATTGTTATACCCAACATCAGAACCCTTACATACATAATCAAATATTGGCAGATCTGAAGGGGAAATTTGAAAACAATAAAATAGTAGTAGTGGACTTGAACCCCCACTTTCAATAATGATTAGAACGTCCAGGCAGAAAGTCAATAAGAAATAGCTGCTTTGAACAACAGTAGGCCAAATGGATCTAAGAGATTATATGCAACATTCCACCCAACAGCATCAGAGTGGACTCTCTGCATATGGAATGTTCCAGGTCAGATCACATTTTAGGTTGTAAAAAAAAAAAAACAAGTTTAAGAAGACTGAAATTTTATCAACTATCTGCTCAAACCACAGTGCAATGTAACTAGAAATAACAGAAAAAAAAGGAAAACTCACGAAAAACATGCAAACTAAACAACATAGTCTCAAATAGGAGGAAATAAAAAAGAATTTTAACAATTTTTAGACAAATAAAAATAAAACTTATTAACTTACCAAAACTTAAAAGTTGCAAAAAAAAAAAAAAAAAGCAGCCCTAGGAGGGAAGTTTATGACATTAAATGCCTATGTTGAAAAAAAAAAAAACTGGGCTGGGGTTGTGGCTCAGTGGTAGAGTGCTTTCCTAGTATGCGTGAGGCTCTGGGTTTGTTCCCTAGCACCACATTAAAAATAAATAAATAAACAAAATAAAGGTATTGTGACCATCTACCACTAAAAAAATTATTAAAAAATACAAGAAAAAAGATTACAATTAAACAATTTAACTTCACAACTTAAGGAACTAGAAAAAGAACAAACTAAACCCAAAGTTAGCAGGAGGAAGGAAATAATAAAGAGCAGAAATACATGAAATAGAAAGTAGAAAAACAATATTAAAAAATCAGTGAAACAGGTGGAATTAGTGAACAATATGATAAGTGAGGTAAGTCAAGTACAGAAGACAGATATTGCATAGTTTTACTTACATGTGGGAATCCAAAACAACTGAACTCATAAAACAGAAGGTAAAATGGTGGTTACAGAGGCAAGGGGGTGGGTTGAAAGGATACAAAATATTAGGATGAAATAATTTTTTATATCTATTGCACACTATAGTAATATAGTTAAAGTGTACTGTAAATTTCAAAATGGTTAAAGGTAGATTTTGAATGTTCTCACTATAAAAATGATCAGTATTTAAGGTTAAGAATATGTTAGCTTGATTTAATCATTCCACAATGTATTAATAAATAATGTCATTTTCTACCTCAATATATGTGTGTGTATATACTCACAATGATATGTAATCAATTTGCAATAATATAGAGTTGACAATGGCTACTTCTGGAGAATAAGAATAGGGTGGGGAGGCAGTAGGGGTCAGAGAATTTTAATAATCATAAAAGCTTTTTAGTGCTATTTGACTTTAAGAATTATGTACATCCACTACTTCCATAAAGATGAAAAATAGATGATTAAACAAATCCTTTTTGCTTTTAGCAAAGTAAAGGAAAATGATGGAAGGATGTTGGGAGGATGATAGCATTATAATGGGATCTTTTTCTAGTTTTGTCTTATTCTGTTTCTGTCAAGGTTCCCCTGGTCCCACTTTCAACAAGTTTTATTATTTTGCATTCAGAAAAAAAGCCACTATTTAGGTGAAGTTAATACCTTATTATATCTTCAGGTACTTACTCTGGTGCCTTAGATCTTAGGTCAGAGAAGCTCCTTTTTTCTTTAACAAAAACCATATTGCCCCCCCCCTTCCTTTTTAAGTATCATGGAACAGCTCCTTGCCTTCTTCCTTCAGGAAGCTACACAGTCCTGTCAGTGGCTGGCAGAGTGCTCTCTCACTTGAGAAGCTCTAGAAGAGCCAAGTGGAGGTGCAGCTGTGGGCGATGGAAATGGAGCTGAGGAAGGACACCTGGCTAGGCTGAATGCACTGGGGCCAATTGGCCAAGGAAGACTGCTGCCAGAAACTCAATCGAGAATCCATGACTGGTCTTGTCGTGAGAGAATAGATGTCTCCGGTGAAGGGTTTGAGTTCTCAGAGGAGAGGAGGAACTCAATGGAGGACCAGAGTGGTTCTTGGCTTATATGATGGAAAAGCATAGACAGAGGTTTATTTAGGAAGGTAAATTCACATGTAAGGGAGAATATGGGCTGTCTCAAGAATGAGAAGCAGCCCTGACTTGGGCTGGGGGTCCAATATTTCAGAAGGGCTGAATCAAGGGCCGGACTGGAGGTGGATCCAGGGTGGAGCTACACAATTTCTTGCCAGTTTTCCCATGCTTGCGTATTTCCCTCATTTTACAAGGGTGTGAGCCAAGGTTTACATCTGTGTTTTCTGAATCTCAACGGTTTGATCCTTCATTTCAATGGCTTGAGGGTGTATAATTCTGTATTTCTCTTTCCTTATCCTAAATCCCTTTCTCAGTCTCATTTACTCAAGTCCAGAAGAGGGAGAGTTGAAGATGATTGAGGAGAGGACAGGAGGGACTGGGGTCTGGAAGTTGGGAGAGCAGATGGCTGAAAGCTCTCTCCTCTTGAGGCCAGAGGTCATATGGGATAGTGGGAGAACACTAGACCTGGGAACTGTCCTGACCCTACAGTTCTGTGCAAGTCTTTGCCTGTGAAATAGAGCTCCTCTTGCAGGGCTGATGCAAAAATTAACTGTGTTAAGTGGTCTGTAAATTTATGGTGCTTTAAAAAAGTACAAATAATTATTAATCGATATAGTTTAATATTAGTCAGGAAACTGGTGCTGGCTCAGTTTATCCTTAGATTTTTGTCTGGGATCTTTCAAGTATTTATCATTGTGGTTTCGTCTCATGACAAAGACATGTAGATTTTTCCCAGCAGCTACTGTTGATTCAATGAAAGAATTTCAACAGACTTAATATTAACTTCAACAGAAGTTATTTCTTTAAAAATTCAACACTTTAAATCCCCACTTTTTTATAGTAGGAAGAAAATAGATAAGGTCTAGAATGGAATATTAAGAACTAGCAGTATAGAAATAAAGAGATAAAGGCATAAATACCTTCATAGGGGTTTGAACAAAACTTCACAGTGCCTGGCCTTTAGTCAGCCATTATGTTAAGCTTAATTATTATTATATTTTTGGGTACTGGGGATTGAACATAGGGATGCCTTACCACTAAGCTACATCCCCACCCCATCCCCCTTTTTTGGAGACAGGGTCTAAGTTGCTGAGGGTCGTACCAAGTTGCTGAGGTTAGCCTCAAACTTGATTGTCATACCTCAGCCTCCCAATTCACTAGGATTACAGGCATGTGCTACCATGCCTAGCTCAGGGTTAGATTTTAAATGTGAAATTTTGGGAAATGTTTTTACAATGGAGTGGACCAGTCTTCCTATCGAGGTTCCTATTACATCAAGCCTTACTGACCAACTCCAGTGAGGTTATATTTGAACTGGACCAAACATGATTTCTTCATAGAGAAGACAGAATAACCCTGAATTCCACAAGTTACTGAGTTTGTAGTTAGAAAATCAAATTTGAAGGAAGCTATTATCATTACACACACTGAGCATCTGGATGGGATTCAGGGTGGAAAACTTCAATCCTTACCACTCATTTTTGCCAAAAGCAGGCAATGGGGGAAGCAGAACAGAGTGACTTAACACATAGACAGATACACTTAAGGGGCAGAAATCAGAGAAAGCACTGGATGTACAATTTTCAAAGGAAAGGCTCTTTTTTTTTTTTTACCAGCAGATCACAGAATCAAATATTAAAGTTTAATACACATGATCCCTACCTTTTGATAGTTTAACTTAATGATTTTTTGACTTTATGATGGTGTGAAAGTGTACCCATATGTCATTCCAGTTTTCTCTTTCAGTACAGTATTCGATAAATCACAAGAGATATTCATCACTTTGTGATAAAATGGACTTTGTGTTAGATGATTCTGCCCATATATTGGCTGAATGTTTTTAGTATGTTTAAGGAAGGCTAGACTAAGCTATGATGTTCAGTAGGGTAGGTGCATTAAGTGCATTGTCAACTACATGTTCAATTTTTGATGTTTTTTTTTCAGGACATCAACCCAGTATGAATTGAGGAATGTTTGAGTGTAAAACCAGAGAGCAAGAAGAATGAAAACAGATTAGATAAGGGGCATCAAAACACAGATAGGAAGTAATTTGTTCTGGTGTTCTATAGCCTAGTAGGGTAACCATAGTCTACAATAAGCTATGGTATATTTTAAAATAGCTAGATGGGCACAAAGGTCCATCCAATAGATAGAAATGATTGTTTGAGAAGATGAAAATGCTAATTACCTTGATTTGATCATCATGTATTGTATACATGTATCAAATTACCCTACTGTACCACACAAACACACACAAATATTATGTGTCAAAACAAAAACAAAACAAAATCCCAAACCCAATCAGATAGAAGTAGAGTGAACTGTGGTGGCTGGTGGTTATCCACATGCCTACTCCTCACATCAGCTTTGGCTGAGCCTCCAGAAGGGTCTGTGAGGCCTCTTTGAGGTTTCCTAGAGTACCTCCAAGTACAGACTGAAACCACAATTTTACAGATGGGGAAATGAGGTCCCAACGTCAAGAGATAAATTAGAGAGAGCATATCCTTTCTACCACATCATTCCTCTGCCTGTGGACTGGTTGGAGATTCTGGGTGTCTCTTGATTCAGCTTCTGTTCCAGGAAGGCAAATACCAAATTTGGGAGTTGTAAAGGGAAGCCCATGTGAGGCCTACCCTGAACCAGTATTCTAGGAAGAGGTGCTCACCTTCTAGAAGTAGGCTTAAGATCACTCAGAAAACAAGTCTTCTTCTCAACCAGCCTTAAAATCGCAGGACAAGGATGGGATCTTGAGGGATTTTCTTTTTTTTTTTTTATTATTAGTTGTCCAAAACATTACATAGCTCTTGATATATCATATTTCATACATTTGATTCAAGTGGGTTATGAAGGCTCTGGGTTCAATTCCAAGCACCACCACACACACACACTAAAAATATGAATGGGCTTTTCTCATGAGAGATTTTTTAAACACATTTCCTACATCAGACAGGACTTGGTAGCATACAATGCCAACTGCAATAACATGAAATTCCAGCAGAGGGCACCATTACTCAACAATTGAAAATGCCCACCAGCTTCAGCTTGGAAAACCAAGATGTTTCTTTATAAAACGTTTTTCTTGCTGGCAATATTCCTAGTTCTCTGCAAAGAACATAAGAATAGTCATTCTGACAAATCAAAACTTATCAATCACACAGAAGTCTTCTAGAGTGTAACTTTCAAAGCGTTAGGTGACTACTAGACATTACTTCTTCCACACAGTTTGCCTATAGGCACTTTTCAACTCTCTTGAAAAATCTGGTTTAATGAATGGCCAGAGTCAACCTCTCAGAAGAAGACATTTTGAGTGAGGGGAAGGTGAGAGGGCCTGGGCTACCTGCTCAGCTGGTGTCTGGGGACTGTTGTATACTTTACTTCTAGCCCCACCATTGCCGGAAAGCCAGGAACAGAGTCTCACTTCCCCAGGGGAAATCTGGGTTCAAAGGGTTGCTCCCAGAGATTGCAATATCCTTTGTAGATGTCCCATAGTCTAAGGGGTAGGAAGGACAGGTGGAGAGGTTGCCAATGCCATAAATGGGATGAGTGACAGGACCCTTCTTTTTTAAGAATGGTTTAGATTAGTGGTTCTCCAGTGAGGGGGGGGGCATGTTTTATCACCACCCCCACAGGGAAATGTTTGACAATATGTGAAGACATTTTTTGGTTGTCACAATTTGGTGTATGCAACTGACATTTAGCAAGTAGAGACTAGGGAAGCAGCCTAACACTCTACAATGTATAGGACAGTCCCCCACAAGACAGATGATCTGATCTAAAATGTCAAATAATGCTGAGTTTGAGAAATTGTTGTCTAGACTTGGGATCAGTAATTTTCAAAGTGTGGTCCCCAGACGTAATGTGTCAGCATCACCTGGGGACTTATTACAAATGTAAATTCTTGAGCTCTACCTCTGACCCACTAAATCAGGAGCTCTGGGAGCAACCTGTGTTTTATACACCTTTCAGATGATCTAATGCAGGCTCAAGTCTGAGAAACTTGTCTAGGGAATATACCACATGAGACGGAGTCTAATACTGCTTCAGAAATAACGTGCTTACAGTCATTGCAGGCTTGTTAACATTTAGATTATGATTTAGTTGTAGTTAGAATTTATATTTCTTTTTTTAGTACCAGGGGTTGAACCCATGGTTGCAAAATTATTGAGTCACATCCCCAGCCCTTTTTAAAAAGTTTTAAAATTTAGAAACCGAGTCTCCCTAAGTTACCTACCGTGGGCCTCGCTAAGTTGTTGAGGATGGCTTTGAATTCATGATCCTCCTTCCTTAGCCTCCCGAGTGGCTGGGATTATAGGCATATGCTATCACTACTGGCTAGAACTTATATCACATGTTGATATAAAATAATGCTTCCAAATTTGCCTGTATAAAATATACTTGAAGTGCATTTTGAACTTTAGATTCCTAGGCTCCCCTGAGACCCACTAAGTGGGACATCTCCATAGACAGGGCCTAGGGATGTGTATTTTAAATAAGTGTCCCAGCGGGCTGGGGATGTGGCTCAAGCGGTAGCACGCTCCCCTGGCATGCGTGCGGCCCCAGGTTCGATCCTCAGCACCACAAACAAAGATGTTGTGTCCGACGAAAAACTAAAAAATAAATATTAAAAAAATTCTCTCTATCTCTCTTTAAAAAAAGAGTTTGATATTGGCAATATCTTCTACCTGTTTCCTAAACATCAAGATGATCTTGATTTATTAAAAAATAAATAAAATAAATGTCCCAGGAAAATACGATCAATCAGATCTGAAAACATTGACTTCAGAAGGCAGTTTTAAGAGTTTTTTTTTTTTTTTTTTGATCAATGACATCATCCCAGGATTACCCCTGTCTAAACTAAAAGTTCTCAAGGTTGAAGACAGTTACCTGGGAAACTTTGAACCCCTCTCCCCCTGCCCAGGCCATAAGGCAGAGAGAGATTACATCTGAACCTCTGAGGGTGGGATCTAGCAAATAGCACTTTGAAAAGCTGCCCAGATGATTTCAATGTGCAGCCATGTTTAGGAATCAGTGATCTTAGAAAACAGTCTGGCAGTTCCTCAAAAATCAAACATAAAGTTACCATATTACCCACCAATTCCACTCCTAAGCATTTACCCAGAGGACTGAAAACTTGTTCATACAAAAACTTGTTTACAAATGTTCATAGCAGTGCTATTCATATAGCCACAAAGTGGAAACCAAACAATGTCCATTGGCTGATAAACAGATAAACAAATTAAGATGGAATATTATTTAGTGATAAGAAGGAATGATATGTTACAACATGGATGAACCTTGAACAAATTATGCTAAGCAAAAGAGGCCAGATGCAAAAAGATCACATTTGTATGAATTTATTTATATGAAATATCAATAATAAGCAAAACCATAAAAGCAGAAAGTAGATTAACAGTTGCTAGAAGTGGTGTGTATGTGTCAGGTTGGGGGATGTACAGTGATTGCTTAATGGCTACTGGGTTTTATTTGGGGATGATAAAATATTTTAGGACTAGAGGTGGTAGAATATTGTGCATGTACTAAATGCCACTGGATTGTACAATTTAAAATGATTAAAATGGCAAATTTTATGTTAAGCAACTTTCATATCAAAGACAAAATCAAAACAATGAAAGAAGTGGTTTATGAACTTTCCTAATAGAGGTAGATTTTAAGAAATCAGGCAAAATCTAGATATATTAGCTCAGCCGGGAAAAGATAATCTAAAATAGACAATATCTATGCTCCCATGGTCGTGGACTCTTGTTAGGGTATGGAGTAAATAATTCTTTTGGAGTTTGATTGGAATACATATCAAATCCTATGATTAAGAGCAAATAATCTAGTTTTCATTTGTCAGTTGAAATTTTGTTGATTTGTCTCCATAATCTGAAAGGTTAATTGTTTTATATGTTCAGAGGTTGATGGAGAAAATTATTGTTGAGACCAGTTTTCTTCAAGTGTGGGGTGAAGTCTCAGGTTATTTAAACTGAATATAAACAGGAGAACCACCTCACAAAGCTGCAAGTTTAGGGACTTGTAGGCATTTGACAAGTCACATTTAGGTAGCTAGTCATCTGGAGAGGGAGGCTGCAGTGCCTGACCTTGAGGTAGAAAGGTCATAGGGAGGTCATAACCCCATATCCTCAGTCATTTGCAAATGAACCTAGTAGGCAGGGAAAATTAGGATTTTCTTCTGGAAATTCAGCTTGTTATTTATTTATTTATTTATTTATTTAATATCTGCCCCCACTTACTGGACTTTAAATTTTACAAGGGCGGAGAACATTTCTATTATATTTACCACCATATATTCAGTAGTACTCAGCACATAGTAGGTGGGTTCTCAATACATCTCTGTTGATTGACAGCTGAAGGCCCTAGGTCAGGCCCTGGTAAGTAGTAAATGCTGACAGCAGGACTGCCAAACAGGTGGTAGGGTGGGTTAGGGCAAGCCTGAGCAAACCTTAAGAACACAGTTCTATGGGTACAGAGAGTGGGTTTAGCCCGTGACCAATGACCAGTGCCGGCTTCATGAATGAAGGTTCCAAATGTGAGAAACCTCTAGGGAGTTTTGAATTAAAGAGACAAGACTCTAATTACCTTTAAACCAGCTTCAGGACAGCTCCTCCTAGCTCCAGCCTCCAGCCACCTATTATGGTAGCGAGGTTTACTGAAGAGGAGAGAGAGAGAGAGAGAGAGAGAGAGAGAGAGAGAGAGAGAGAGAGAGAGAGAGAGAGAGAGAGAGAGAACACGCCAGGGAGTGGACTTCCATTGGGGAACAAAAAATTCTGGGGAAAACCCCATCCAATGAAAATTAAGGGGGGCAATGTCCCAAGGTCAGGGGCGACGATTGGGTGTTCGGGGTAGTGGTCAGACACCCCTCCGAACGGATAAGCCCTCAGACCTGAGAAGGGTGGGGAAAGCTCTGGACACAAGATGTGCCTAAGCGCCTCTCACCCAGCCAGGGAGAAAACTCAAATCACGTGAGAGGATGGCCTCCCACAAGTGGGCTTGCTCAAACCTGAGGATGAAGGAGTACAAGTCAAAAGAGGCTTCCTGAAAGCAATGGATCCTGAGTTGAATCTCAGAGGACCAAGGGTTAGTGAGCCAGAGACTGGAAAGGCAGTTCCTGCAATGTGCAGGGCCATAGAGGTTGCCCAGCTCTGGGACTATGGGGCAACTGTAGGGGTCAGCCTGGTGAGATCAGGTGGACACATGAATGATAGGCCTGGCCTTGTTAGGATTCTACCCTGATGGGAGCAGGAAGCAACTAGAGGAAGGAAGACATAGATCTATGCTATTGTAGAACTCACTAGGGCTTCTATTTGAAGGTTGTGTCTGAGTACAAATTAAAGTAGCAGTCTGCTGAAATAATCTTGAAGAAGGAATAGAAGGGAGGATAGGACTCTTTTGTTGAACTAACAGTGATTATATACATGAAGAAGAGGGGAAATATTGTGTTTGGGGTAGATAGAAAATTGTTGAGATTTGGAGACTGCTGACTATTGAAAGTGACATAAAAGAAATCTAAAGGTAGTAATGCTGCTGCTGCATCTCACCTAATACCTATTAAGTGCTTGTGTACCAATCTCTGTGCTAATTTCTTCCCATGTCATTGTCACTTGATTGCCAGCTCTGTCTCAACACAACTCACTGAGGTAGAGACTATTTTTATCCTCATGTGTGTGTGTGTGTGTGTGTGTGTGTGTGTGTGTGTGTGTGTATGAGGGAATTGTGACCCAGAGTTTATGGAGTAGTCAAGCCTTGACCTAGGGCAATTTGACTTGGAAAGTTGCACTCTTAACTGTATCTTGTATTGCCTTCAAGTTCAGTTTGTGTTGGCCAGGTGGGTGATGGCACCTCTCCCCCAGTCTGAGGATATAAGAGGAAAATGGTTGATGGAGGGGAAATTGAGTTTAGGACGAGTTGAGCTAGAGACACAGTGGATTATTCTGTGATAACCAATGGGTATTTATTTGCTATTCAAGAGAGCAGCTTCTTGGGCTGAGGATGGAGCTCAGTGGTAGAATATTTGCCTAGCATGTATAAGACCCTGGGTTTAATCCCTAGCAACATACACACAGAGTTTTTTTTTTCTTTTTAAGAAGACAACTTGGAGAGACATTGGCCTACAGACAGTAGTGGAAGTCATGGGGATGAATAAAACAATGTAGGAGAGAGCATGAGAGTAAGGAGAGAAAAAAGTTAAGAATAGGACCAGAAGACAGCAAAGAACCAAACACGTCCTTTGGCAATGGACATCAGGAAGTGAAAGTGGAGCCCTTAGTAGCATAAAGGAAGAAACTTGGGAGGTGACTAGGGGAGAGGCAAAAAATCTACTATTCTAAGAACTTGGCAGTACTAGTAGTAGGAGAGAATACCAAGAGAAAGGGACCAGGAGTACAGAAAGCCTTTTCTTTTCATCATTAAGATGAAAGAGATAGCAATGTTAGAGGTTAAAGAAATGGAGTTAGTAGAAAGGATATTTAATAATGAGTGGGAAAATTAGTACAACCACTTTAGAAAGCAGCATGGAGATTATTCAAAAGACTAGGAATGGAACTACCATGTAACCCAGCTATTCCATTCTGGTATTTATCCAAAAGATGTAAAATCAACATACTGTGGTGATATATGCACATAGATGTTCATAGTGGGCAATTCACAACAGCCTCATTATGGAACCAGCTCAGGTGTCCATCAACAGATGAATGGATAAATAAAATGTAATATATATATATATATATATATATATGTGTGTGTGTGTGTGTGTGTGTGTGTGTGTATACACAAACACACATACATAATGGAGTTTCACTTAGTCATAAAAAAGAAACTATGTCATTTGTGGGTAGATGGAAATGGGGAACATTATGCTAAGTGAAGTAAGCCAGACTCAGAAAGTCAAGGATCAAATATTTTCTCTCATACGTGGAAGCCTGAGAAAGAGAGATAAAGATATACACACACATATTTGAGGAGAGAGACAGAGGTAGAGAAAATCTTTAGTCTAACACTAAAATAGGTGGGGGAATCTCACAAAACAGAAAAACAATAGAATAGAGGAAAGGAATCAAGAGGGAGGGAGGAGGAGAGAGTAGAGGGAATAAAATCTACCATATTATGCTGTGTTTATACCACAATGAATCTTGTGTGTGTGTGTGTGTGTGTGTGTATAATTATAATGCACAAATTAAAATAACAGCAATAGAAGAGAGAAGAATAGAGTAAGTGAATCATTAGAAGATGGGAAGGAAAAGGTGGGAGAAAGGGAAAGTACAAGGGAATGAGATTAATCAAATTATGTTATGTGCATGTACAAATATGGTATACTGAATACCACTATTATGTAGAATTATAATGTACCAATAAAAAAAATAACAAGTGGGAGAGAAGTGATGGAGTGACATACCTAGAGGGTAAGGATATATCAGCTTTCAGAAAGAATAGGAATGTTTTGATTCCAGAGAAAAATATAGGTTTGAATCCATTTCAAACAGTACACAAGGGCTTTAGAAAGGTAATATTTGGCTAACAGCTCCAGGCACCATGTTCTGATATCTATTGCTGTGCTTTCACTAAGGCACCCTTCCTATGGGTTGCCCGAAGTCAATGACTGAGCATGGCAGGTATATAATTTCCAAAGAGCCCACTTCCAGGAGATACAGGACCGACTCAAGGATCCCCTAGTGGCCTTGCTGAACCTTCTGTAGATTGCATAGTGATCTTGGCACTTTCACCCAACCTTCCTCCCCCTCTTCCCTTAACTGGGAGGTCAGAACTGCATTGTGTCTGTTTGGCTCACTATGGCTTTTTCTAGTTTGTATCAAAGGAGTTTTTCTTAAAATCTTTGTACATTTAGTCTGCTTCATAGAGAATCCAGACTCACATAGCCACTCATAGGCACAAAATGGATAAAACTCTAAAGGTTGAGCCAAGGAAATATGTATCCCTCAATAACAGATGTTGACTACAGGGAGACTATAATGGGTCTGAGTGTGAGAGTAAAATGGGCAGTGTAGGATCCTGGTCACTTTATCACAGATGTTTGCACTGGGATCTAACACAGGCACAAAGTGGACTTTTAGGAGGTCTAGGCAGATATGGCCACATGAAGATGGGTGTGAATATAGATAGACACAGTGGTAAGGGGATGACAGGCAATGGGGGAGAAGCCAAAGGTGTTCCCACAGAATTATCTAAGAGTAGGAAGTGAAAGTCAGCTACTGAGAATATGGCCAGCGGAGTGGTATCTTGTAAAGTAAAGGAAAATGAGTTTAGGACAAGCTGAACTGGAGACTGGATTATTCTGTTATCCAAAGGCCATTCATTTACTACTTAAGATAGGGTTTCCTCTAGTTTTGGAAAAATTACTATGGGAAAATGAAGACAAAACTGATAATGGATGTAATGAAGGGAAGCAAGTGGGAAAGAGGTTGGAGTAGGAGGATGGGAAAATACCGAAGGGCCTTTTATAGAAGCTGGGATGATCTTTGGATTTTATATTAACTGGTAAGGGAAGTAACTGGAAGTTTTTGAGCTGGGATACCACAAGATCTGACCTATATCTGAGAAAGGCCATTTTGGTCACTGTAATATGTAAGAACAGAAGAGTTTAGAGGCTTCTGCAGTCATGCAGAAAAGAGATGATATGGCTTTGAGTAGAGTGGGACTAGTAGTGATGCTGGTACATGAGTAAATTTCCCTCTAATGACTTCTTTTCTGCCAGTAAAATATGAAATAAGGGCATCAACATAGAGGGGGGCTAAATGGGGTTGTGCTTTTATCTACATAATGGACACTGGCCCATTGTTATTCACTGCTTATCAGAAGTTAGAATTTACCAGAAAAGCCAACAGTCTGGAAACTAGGAATATGCAGTTCTTAATTATACCATATGACTGACATGTAACTATAGTTAAGAGAATGGCCAGATACTTATTAAGCCAGTTTAACTGGGACACTGGACCTACAGCGGTAAGGGAAAAAAGGTGAAAAAATTAAAAGTTATAAAAATTAAAGTTTAAAACTACATATTTAATGAAAGGCTTAAATCTATGCACAGTTTCATAGAGAATCCAGACTCACATAGCCACTCATAGGTACAAATGGATAAAACTCTAAAGGTTGATCCCACTATACATATTCTTTTAAATCACTTTATGTACTTTCCTTGGTAAAAGATCAGTACTCAGCTTATCTTCCCAATGAAGTATTTACTTTATTTCTTTTTGAAGCCATTAATTGCCTTAATTTCTATTTTGCAGTAGTTACTGACATGTATTCCTTGTTTACAGACTGTCCCTGATTTTTCAGTTCTGTAAAATTCAGTGTGTGTGTGTGTGTGTGTATGTGTATGTGTGTGTCTGAATGTATGGGCACGTGCACTCATAAAAAGACAGTCCATATAATGAAAACTTTTTTTAACAAATATTTGCCTTTTAAAACAAAAGATGTGCCATATATTTTTATTAAATCATAGAAAACATTTGTATACAAAAATGTCCTCTTTGGGGAAACTGGAATATTAAACATCTGGGTAACAAAACAGTTGAAAGATACATCTTGCTCTAATCTGAGACAAGTGTTAAGTGGTCACATTTACTAAAATTTTTTTTAAAAGTTGAGATAATTCGTAACAGGCTTTCCACCATTAGGCTAAAGGAATAATATCTCTTGAAACCCTCAGTTTTCTTTAAAGATGTTTTTATTACTTAAATCAACATGAGTTTAAAAGACAATACTTGGATTCTGAATACAAAATCTATTTTTTAACCTATGCAGGCTTTTGAAATCTATAAATGCTGGATTTTAGGAGATGGTCTCATTCCACAGGGCTAAGTTTCCTTTCTACAACAGCAAAAATGTATAATAGTGTAGAATATATTTCAGAATAAGTTAAATATTAAGACAGAGTATGGAAATAATGTCCTACTTTTCTTTCTACCAAATAAATTTCAAAGTTCATCCTAATCTTATACATTTACAAAAGGGTGAAGACTGAGGGATCCACTGATACTGAAAATATACAAAAACCATCAGAACCATATCCTCTAAACACTTTGGTGGAATATATACAAATGGTTCTGCCAGAATCATACTTGTATTCATTCCACAGGGAATCAAAATGAACACACTCTGAAGTTCACCAAATGAAAATGGGCAGTGGTTTTGAAATGTTGTCACTTGTTCTGCTACTGAGCAGAGATCCAGAGGTGACACTGACATATGCACTCACAGCAAATAATTATATAACATAAACACAAGTTAAATATTATCAAAATCATTTTAAATTAAATTGAAGACCACTACTTTTAAGTGCATGAAATATTTTCCCCCTCGTTTCTTAAATGCATCAGGAATCAACAAGGAACACACTAGAGGCCAATCCGCTTCTGCTGAGAAGTCCCAGGAGTAAGATATGAGATCTTCAGGGGAGGTAGGGAGCAATTATCCGCTCCAAATGGAGGCATGATTTCAGAAGGTCATTTTTCCAAAATCAAGCCTAGATTTCAGACTCATTAAAGAAGGAACTGAAAAATGGATTCTTTGGGACTGGTGTCTTGTCCATGTGGCAATCTTTTCCAGGTGAACATTTCTTCCCCAACATCCTTAATACTGTAGGCCTCACTTGAAACCACCCTCAGGTCCTGGGCCCTCATTGTTGATCTGTAAGACCTAAAGCTCTCCCAGGAAAAGTGTAAACAAATCTGGGGAATACAGGGTTTCTTCAAGGTTTCCTTATATCAGCAAAAAACCTCTTGGGATAAGAAAAATTATAATAGGAAGAGCTACCCCAATTGTTGACTTTCCACAAGGACTGTCTTTTGTTTATCCTGCTATGGAAAACTACATTGGCAAATCAAATACTTTTGGCCTGGCTTACTCAAAGAGTATTAAATAGTCAGACACATTTCTTTGGATTACATTATTCCTGAATTATGACAAATGCTTAACAGAGATTTTGGTCTACCATTTTGTTACTGGAGGTGACTTGGAGACAAGGCTAGACTCTTGTGCAGGTTGGGATTCTGGCTGTGTCTGTTTCTACTTCGAACAGATGAAAACATCGTGTTGCAGCCTGGCACTTTGCATTTGTGGAGCTGGCGGAGGTGCACAGTTTTGTAGTGGGCCCTAAAGGTTCCTTTGTTACTGTAGGTCTTTTGGCAGAGGTGACAGGTTATGGGCAACCCAGATGGCAAGCTGGCAAGACTCTGGTCAGCCTTCTCCATTAGGACACAGATGGGATATTCATCTTCCCCAGGGACAAGGCCTGGTCCTTCACAGTTCCCATCACTGTCCTCCATAAGCACAGTGCCTTCCTCACTCACCCCATCAGAGTCCCAGGAGGAATGGCTGCTGCTCTCTGACTTCATGCTTGAGGTAGTGCTCAAATCCAGGATGGTGCCCTCACTAGGGGGGCCAGAGTTGTAGCTCTCCAGGCTGGCACTGTGGACTTGGGTTATTGGGTAAATCAGACTGCCCATTCGACTTGTTCCCTTGAAGATGACAGATGTTTGGGATGCTTGCTGTGTGAAAGTCACATCCTGATAGGACTCCTTAGCCACATCTTTTATAAGGTAAGCTGCACGAAAATGGTCTTCACTGCTCTCCAGTGCTTCTTGGTTCAACACTTTTGGGTGGAGATTTAGATTTGAACTGTGTCTATAAGAGTGAAAAGATAGTTAGCAATCAGTTGGAATGTTTCAGAAAGAAACAATGTTCTTAGTAGAGAGACTTACTAGACATCAGGAAAAACTTGTGGAGCGAGAAAAGTGATGGTAAGGTTTTAGGTCCCTGTGTTTACTGCATACCGGCCCAACTGTTATTCACTACTTGTCAGAAGTTAGCATTCACCAGGAAAACCAACAGTCTGGAAACTTTGGTTTTTATCATCAGATTAACATAATACCTCATCTAAAGAGAATGGCTAGACTACTTCAATTAGGCCAGTTTAAGTAGAACACTAGAAACAGGAGATCCTAGAAGAATATCAGTCACAAACTATAAAGACCTAAGCAGAGGATTTTATTTCAATGAAACCAGGAAATTTCTTGAACTGCACTAATACAGTCATTGAGTACCTGAAAAATGGCTAGCATCATTTATTGAAATTACAATATTTTAGAATTGAATTAAATGTTATTAAGACTTAGCTAAGGGGCTGGGGATGTGGCTCAAGCGGTAGCGCGCTCGCCTGGCATGCGTGCGGCCCGGGTTGGATCCTCAGCACCACATACAAACAAAGATGTTGTGTCCACCGAAAACTAAAAAAAAAAATATTAAAAAATTCTCTCTCTCTCTCTCTCTCTCTTAAAAAAAAAGACTTAGCTAACTTGTTTCCTTTTATATTTTAATGTGGCTATTGGACAATATTAAAAATTTCCTATCTGGCTCATTTAATCTTTCTGTGGAATAGTGCAAGTTTAGAGCATCTGTACACACTTCTCAAGAAGCTCTACAGGTGTGGGTTAAAATCTGGCAATAAATTGTGTGTATGCATGTAGATTAGTTCATATTTGCAGCATTTCACAATATACCAGACGGAAGTTTTGCAAATGCAGCAGTGTGAGCATACCACCAATCTTCTACCCAATGATTACTCCTAAAGGGCAGATAATGAACATCCATTATAACACATGCCTTTTACTCATATGTTATCATCTGGATGTAACTTGTAAATCAATGTTGTTCTTGCTTGGGGATCCTGTTAACTTCTGACAAGCAAAACTAACCTTTATGAAGGGTTACAATCTTATAGGGAACAGAAGAATAATCCCAAAGAAAATGCCTTTCCCAATACAGATCAGATTGTATGCCAGGGTCAAATTGGGAAAAATATTCTTACTAAAGTGACTAAGAATGGAATTTTCTTTTTCAAATCTCCTAAGATATGTGTGTATATTGGAGACTTAATAATATTTTATAAAACATATAACATTTACTATGTAATTTTTATTCATAATTTTGGGGGGACATAATCAAAATTATGCTCCTAGTTTACCCACTTTGCAAGCAGCACTTCTTAACTGTAATTCTGCCCTGTGATTATGTCAGCATTCTGAGTTGAAGGGCTGGTATGCGTTGGTAAAACCAGACACTAGATTAACATATAGGTTCCGGTACACACAAGTGGTTACAAAAGAAAAAAAACAGACAAATATATTGACTGGAACCTTGTACAGAAAGGTCTCTACTGCAACAAAGAAAACCTCTGAGTCTTTGCCCATCTAACTCTTGAGTATCCATGAATATTAAGAGCTAACTTATGAGCTCCTCTTCATCCTTCTTTAGCCACAGAAGGTTAATTACATTTCCAAAGGTTCCATGTCCCCTTATGACCAATAACTACCACAAATGCAAAACCTTTCTAACCCTCTGGACCATGTGTCAGGCTTCTGTTTCCAAGACCTTGCAAACCCTGTTCTTTTATCTTCCCTTCAACTTCTAGCTTCCCCTTCAACTCTTTTTCCTGACTTCTATTTTAGTTGAGACCAGTGGTTCTCAAAGTACGGTCTGAACAATCCTAGTGGTCCCTGACTCTCTTTTAAGAGTTTGCAAGGGTGGTCTGAGCAATGCCTGTGGTTCCCCAAGTCAAGTGTTCATAATTAACATACTATATACCCTTTTTACTCTTATTCCGGGTGTACAGTGGAGTTTTCCAGAGGTTACTGATATGTGATATTACAACAGACTAAATGCAGAAGCAGATTCTTACATCCAGTTGTCTTCTAACCAAACCAGATAATAAAGAGATTTGCAAAAATCTCTTGCAACAAAGCCACTCATCTCCCTAATTTTGTGTTTTTGAAAATGTAGTTATTTTTTCCTAAAAATGTTATTACAATAATATATACTTATTGTTATTTCAAAGTGATACAACAATTTTTTTTTGTTTTGGAAAACATACTTATTTTTTCTTAAAAATGTTATTATAACATGTTTATTGTTTTTTCAAAGTGATATAATGGATATTTTTTGTTTCAATTTCTAATATGGTAAAATATTGACAGCTATAAACCAAACAGAGAAAAACTCTTGAGGGTTCTTTGCTAAGTGTTTATAAAGCACTGTGCAATCAAAACATTTGAGAGTTCCTGGTTTAGAGGCATTCCTTCTTCCAGGAAGCTTCCTTAACTTCCCAAGGAATCTGGTGAGGCACCTTCCCCTGTGCCCACAGCAGCCCACATTTCTTCCACTGTAGCAGTTTTCATCATATTCAGCTGTAAATGATTTTTACTGTTTTGTCTCCTCTACTACTCTGAAGGCCTTGTGGGTAGGGATGTGTCCCTACTAGCTAATACAGAAGATTCTTAATAAATATTTGTTGGCTAAATAAGCATTCAAGGTACTGACCCCCTCCCTCCCTGATGGGTCCTGATAATTGCTGCTGGCAGTTAACAGTGGCTCGAAGATGGAAAGTTAGTTGTCCTTAGAGCAACATTTCTCATCTTTGACTCAGAAATGGTGGTAGGCTTAGGCCCGTCTACAAAGTCCCATTTAAAATGGTATCATTTTAAGCATAGATTCTAGGTACAATGCACTCCAAGTTCTACGGGAGTTAGTAGTTTTAAATTTAGAATACAAGATATTTTCTTATTGTGGTGGGGGGCTCATATCTACAAATAGGCCAGAACACAAAAAAATTAAATACATAAAAAAGTAAATATCAAATAAAAAAGTATCCAGAATCAATGTGCATTCTAATCTAGTGGATACTGAAGGCTAGAACAGTCCTGTAACTATCAAAGATAATCTGACTGATATGATTACCTCTTCTTAACAACAGCTTATTCATGGACAAACATTTCTCCTTTGAAAGGAGAAGGACTAGTTCACTAATTAGGGTACCTTGGTGGTTTGGTTTAACATCCTTGCAACAGAAACAGGAATTTTAATATCTCCTGTGCTCTATCTTATTTGTTAAAGACAATGAGTATGTTCTTATGAACCCTATCAAGGAATGTGTGTGGGAGTCTGTACATTTTCACCCTCTTAACAAACGTGGCATTACAATTTGGACTAGGTTAGTGGTTGTGTTAAACTGCTTCAAATTGAGCTTGTTTGAGCCAACATTTATGATACTACAAGTCATCTGATAGCTGATCCTTTCCCTAAGTCTGTTAGGGTTGTTTTTTGGCATGCTTGCTCTTCCTTTTGTAGGGTGACCTGGAGTATGGTTAGGGACCCAAGTTCATGAAGAAAAGCATAAGCAAGATGGTAACACCAGCTTTGTGCCTCCAGAGTGATGAGACATGCTCCCCGGTTAGGCATAAACAGTTTGACTCTGTGTATCATGAACACCCAGCATCTTTCAAACATACAACACAGCCCCCAATCACCTTTATTCTTTGATATCCTAGTATTTAAAAAACTTTAATCAAGCAGTTATTCTTTCTTTTAAATGTATCTGTTTAACTAGAAATCAGAGAAAATTTTCACTTGATGGACTTCATACTATGAAATTGAAATTAGACAAGTTTTGGGAAACTATAGTGATAACTTAAAAAGCTCCCTTCCCTGTCCTGAGTCAAATGGCTACTTGTCTTTTAACCAAGCTTCTGATTTGAGAACTACGAAAGTATTCCTTATCTCACACCTTTGGGCCTGATGTGTTTCTGAATTCAGAATTTCTCACACTTCAGAAAGGTAGGATGATTTATACACTGAAATATTATGTTAATGCCCCTATAATAAATTCATTAACATTTCTGTACTAAATATACATAGAAGTCTGCACTAAGATAGATTAGAAAAAGATTATTAATAGCTTCATGTCATTTCAGGTCAGGTTTTATAGCCAAGAGAGTTGAGATTTTTGGAATTGAAAGTTTGTGAATGTGGAAATATGGAGATTCATAGAACAATGATTCTCACACTATGATCCCCAGAACAGCAACACCAGTATTGCCTGGAAACTTGCTAGAAATGCAAAATTGCAGGTTTCATCCCAGAAATTCAAGGGGTAGGACCCAGAAGTCTGTGTTTTAACAAATTCTATGGATGTTAAAGTTTAAAAATCACCACCTTAGAAAAAATAATTGCCAAAAGATGCCTTACCTGTCTCTGCTCCTGCGGGATGGAAAAGTGGCACTACAGCCCTCCACTGTGCATGTGTGTGTTTCTTTGGCATGCATATTTTTGTGGTGCATTTTCACACTACAAGCATTTTTAAAGGTCTTTTTGCAGATGTCACACTGGAAGCGATTTTCTTCCTTCTGTCTTGCTAATGCATGCTGATCCATGTGTTCCAATTCTTTAGAATCTTCCAGACAAGGAAAAGTCATCCCCCTGTTTGACAAAGCACTGAAGAGTCCTCCAGCAAGTAGGCGCTGCTGTAGTTCCATGTAGTCAGGAAAAGGAACTTGGGACTCCATTTCAGGTGTGAAGTGATTTTCACGGCCACCATCCTCCACTTCCCTTGGCACCATGGTCAACACTAGCTTCTGCTCAGTCTCCCTCTCTGAATTATGTGTGGCCTGTTCAGGGGTTTGGCTGACAGTTCCACAGGACTCTATCACTGAGTTAAGATGGAAGGGCCTCTCTAAGCTTCCTGAGTGTGTGTGCTGCTCCTCAGGTGTTCTGTCTGGCTGAGGACTACAGTCCTCTGGCTCATCTTCACTGACCACCTGCAGGGGCATGTCTTCATCTGAACTGAGATTGTGCCTTTTCTCATTAGCTATTTCCACAGCTTCCTTCTCTATTTTGATTGGCATACTGGACTTCCGGGATTTCTTCTTAGGAAGAATATCAAATGGCATTTCATTGGAAACCAGTTGTTCTGGGATTGAAGAGGACAGTAGAGGGAGAGAAGGCAACATCCCAGGTGTATTTGCCAGTTCAGCAGGAGTAGCTGGACTACGGTAGAAAGGAAGGACTGGTTGGACTGTTTTTAGGTTGGGGAAAAGCACACCATTTTGTCCAATGCTGGAGAAGGATGGTTGGCCTTTGGAATCCTCCCCTGGGCTACTGTAGCTGGGTAGAGGCCCACAGTCTGGAGACATCACTGTGAAACCTGGGCGTTTGTAGTTCTCAGAGCTTGTCAGGCTAAGGCTGTTCCTGAGATCTTTGTCCCGGTTATTTCTGTTCATTGGCATGTGAAGTCGAGGGTTGGGGTTGGCACTGTGGCGGTTCCGGCTCCTGAGGGAGCTAAACACCATGTTACACCCTTCGATGGTGCACTTATGCTTGATCTTCAGGTGGACGGCGTTGTAGTGGATTTTCAGAGTGCCTTTGTCATAGAAGGTCTTCTCACATGCAGTGCAGAACACCCGGCCCTTCTTTGTGCTAAGGTTGGTCCTCTCATGCTTCACTTTGGCCTCAGGGGATAACTGTGTCCTTTCAAGTTTAGTGACTATGCTGTATGAGCTGGAGTCACTTGAACGGGCACTGTCTTCTTTTTGAATAACAGAATCTGGACAGTTTAAACATTGCTCTTTTTCAACCTGAAATGGTGTGGAACTAGAGGTTAAGAAGCTGCTGTCAGAGAAGGGCCCATGGATTTCCTGTTTGGGTTCCTGGCTTTGGTCCTGACCCTGTTCCAACATATATTGTTCAGGCAATGACCCTATCAGTGCAGGAGGCAGAGGGTTGAAGAACTGAAAAGGCAGCATGAAAGTCATGTTGCTTATGAGGTTCTCAAAAGGGTGTATGCTAGTGGGGTTTCCTTTGTCCATGGGAGTGGGGAGGCTAGAACTCCTGTGACTGCAGCTCTCAATGAAAGCCCTGATATCTACATTTGCTGTGGAAGGAGGTATGATGATGGACTGTTCTTCTTTCTCTTGAATTGCCATGAGCTCAACTATGGACTTGGTCTCTCCAAAACGAAGGAACTGCTGCAAGGTAGCCACTTCTTCCTCGCTAGTCATGATGCTCCAGTGATCCAATACCTTCCCTGACGCATCCTACATGGAAATCAGAATTTAAAAGTGTGATCAATTTACTACTCTTTACGCATTCCTTTAAAAAAGTAGTCATTTGATTAAGGTCTTCACTAGACACAGAGAGTCTTTGTGCATTATCAGAAAAAGATGACCCCTCTGGATGAAAGTATACAGGGCTTGTGGACTTCAGCCCCTGCCCACCTCACCCTACTCTCCTAGGACAGAAACTTTGAATAAAACATAAACTGCACAAATGTAAGCAATGATCTTATGACAGGTTCAGAAAAGAGAAATAAAATTATATTACTCAAGCCCAAGTAAGGGAAATTCAGTTGTTATTTTTCACCTCATTTCAAACCAACTGATGTCTTACATGAGGCATAATCATTTTCCCCACTAAAATTAAAATATACATCATTTGAACAATAGTAACTTCTTTATCTAAAGAGTATAGATGAAGCAATCAGACTAGACATAGCTGAAGTATTCATTTGTTGCAAGTTTAATAATCTTCCCAAGCAACTACAGAAAACAAATGAACCTGTATTGATCTATTGCTCATGCTCACAAAGCAGAGCTGTAATTACACTGGAGTGTTGGAGATCTTTCAAACTCTAGCAAGGCCTAACTTTTCCCAAAACTATAATAAATATTTTATAACAGAACATGTATTTGATGGCCTACTGAGATTTTTCACAGTGTATGTAAGAGTTTTGAAGACGATAAGGAACGTAACATTATAAATTTTTCATGTACTAGAGGTTCAAGGTAATTGATTCCATATTTTTAATCCTAACACTAGAAAGCAAGATTATTAGGATCATTAAATATTGATCTATGTCATAATGTAATATCATAATGCTACTGTACATAAGTGGCTGTTTCTAGACTGCAAGGGGTCCAGCACTAGAGGTGAGCAAATATATTTCCAGGGTAACTTTATGGGTTTTAGAGTTAAGCAGAAGTGGGTTCAAACTACGGACTTAACATATACTAGTGCAATGAATTTCAGCCAGACCTTTAAAAAAATACTCTGAGATTCTGATTTTTCAGTTAGAAAATGGTGATAATATACTTACTTCATAAAATTACTGGAAGAGTGTTGGGTATTTAGTTTTTGTTTTTAATGATATTGTCCAAGACTGAAGTTTATTTTAGCATTGGAAATATATTCACTTCCCATTTCACTGCAATTTTTACTGAATTTTCTAGTATAGTAGCAAGAAAAAAGTTCTGCAACTGTTTCATATCTTTTCAAAAGATTAATATAATTCATCTCAGGAAATATGTTCTTTTCTTGAGAACCTTGATTGCCTCTCTCAATATAAAACACGAAGGCTTACATCTATGGCATGGTCTGGGAAGAAAGGTTAAATTGTTCTGAAAATAAAGAACAGAAAAAGGTATGAAGGGAATGGAACATTGAAGATGAGAAAATGTGAGGAAGACAAAAGAACTGCAGGGGAGGAGAGGTAGGGGGAGGAGATGAGGGAGGAGGGAGAGTTGAGGGAGGGGGAGGAGATGAGGGAGAGGGAGAGGGAGCGGGAGCATGATCACACATGTGTGAGAATGCCAGAGTGAGCAAGCAAATGCACAAGTAATAGAGAACATATGAACAAGTGCAAGAACACAGAAATATTACAAGAAGTAGAGCCTAGGAAGGAAAATCAGCATTGGGATGCCAGAAAACTTTAAAGAACAAGATGAAGCTGCATAAATTGTAAGCTGCTTTCTGTGTGGTTCTGGAACGTAAGTTTCCTTTCTGACCCCAAATTCTCAGTAAAATCTGATATAGTAGCATCTTGTGTCAGTAAGTAGTTTGAGAATAATAAAAGAACTGAAGGTACCACCCAATTGGGACAAATAGTTTACTATGTAAGAGGTAGCTTAGTGAAACCCACATTAAAAAAAATGTCATGGTCCCACAGCCTGAAGTTCCACAGATATCTTGGGAAGAGCAGAGGATTTCCCCCATAAAAAATATTATGTAGGGGCATAAGTCATTAAAAATATTAATGGGAAGGATGACCACCAATGACTATTACTAGTAGGCAACTAGGTCATATCAGTTACCGGGGTACTAATTTCAGAACAGTGACCACGGTCACTGTACCTGCAGCACATATCCACGGATGTAATCCTGAAGGGTCCAGTCCAAGGCATGCAAGATCTGGAGAACCTCATCTTGCTTCAACACACTGAAGAGCCGGTCCAGTAGGATTTTCAGGCGAACGGGGATGGCCTGCGTCCCATAGAGCATGAGGCTGCTGATATCAAACACCACATTGGATTGGACAATTTCCACCTGGCTTGTTGGATATATTGGGGGAATCCTCAGCTTACTTAGAGCTGAAAATAAAATTGAAGAAATATAATTTTGAAAAATTCTACATTTAGGAGAAGAACTATACAGAAAATAGGCTGGGGCTAATTCTCAGTTACTTGTCTCAGTAGAAAGAACATGAATATGCAAATGATTAGTAGCCTTAATACCTATCAGGCTTTAAGTTATTCACAGGAACTTGTAAACTAAAATTGACTGGCTTTAAGGCTTTTCTTCCTTTCTTGAAGTATCCCTATGAGTGAAATTATCACAAACAGGGAAGGGACAGGGAAAAACAAAGGTGGCAAGTTCTGGACTTAGGAATCTGGAAGATCTTGGTTTAAGCCCTAACCTAATGTTTTCTACTTGTGGGGCTTGACAAATTAATTCATCTAAATCCAAGATGTTCAGTGCAACAGCCACCAGTCACATCTGACTATTTATATTTAGATTAAAATAAATTTAAATATAAGAAATTCCATTCTTTGGTCACACTACTCCATAGTTACAAGAGACTAGTATTGACGGATGTCCAATTATAAATTTCAGGTAAACCATGAATAAGGGATATTTTTATATTAAAATTTTATTAAGGCAAACTGAAGCTAAAAAAATAGAGGTTACTTATTAGTCTATACCATTCCTATCAGTGCCAAATAAATAGCACTGAAGTTCCAGTTTCTGCATTTAGAATGGGGTTAATAATGCCACGTGTGGTGGTGCATGCCTGTGACTTGGGAGGCAGAGGCACAGGCTGAAGGATCACAAGTTTAAGTAGCCTCAGAAACTTAGTAAAGCCCTAAGCAACTTAGTGAGACCCTGTCTCGAAATTTAAAACAAAAGAGTGGGGGTGTTGGGAATGTGGTTTAGTGGTAAAGTGTCTCTGGGTTCAATCCCTAGTACAAAAAAAAAAAAAAAAAAAAGACTACTCTAGAATGGGGTTAATGAGATACCATATAAAGTTGTAAAAATTCAAAGAGATAACATGTAAAATCTTTCAGCCTGTTACCTAGAACATACTACTTAGTAGTTAGCTGCTATTCTAATATCTGTAAGCTATTATGAGGACTATAAGCCAAGAGAAGGGGGAAAATAAAGTTACCATGAGCCACCCATCCATGTCTGCATTGCTCACACTGACGATGGTTTATTTTTCCAGGTTTGAAACTTTGGCAACTACAGTTCAGAGTACAGCTGATAGCCTGCAAAAGAGAACATATGTGTGCACAGCCATGTAAATGCTGTATTGAACATAACACTGCATTTATAAAACAAAACACATGCCTCCATTTAGCATCATTTATTGAGCAACAGTGCCCACTGTGGCAAGCCCAAAGGTGTATGTAGTACCTCAGAAAGGCAATCAACTGGCCCAGCACTCAGGAGACTATAAACTTCATAGATTTTTCTACATATGAAAATGGACAAAAAATATCAGGATTTATAAGAAAAGATATAGCTTAGAAGGAAATATGCCACTTTGTTATTAAGAGCATAGAAAAGGTCAACAACCACACTTTTATCAGTCTCTAAGCTGACCACAGCAGTAACTCTGCAAGGTGTACAGAGGCCATCTTGGGATAAGTAAAATGGTGAACACTCTGAACCAAAAGTATTATAGGTATGGAATTTGTTACCCCCACCTCAGGATGAGGTAGAGGCTGAAAAGAGAAATAGATCTGAGAACATATAAGGGTTGACTACATGAGGATGATTTCCTGACCCCATTTACTGGAATATGTGTCTGTTAGAGACAGAGGTTGGAAGATAGAATCCCTGCATTGATGCCCCAGTTACATGTTATTGTGCCAGTTTGGTGTGGATGTGTAGAATATATAAAAATAAAACTGAATCAGAAAACAGAGATGTGTATGTTCAACAAAGTTCTAGTGTTAAGAGCGAAGCTTCATATATATTTTTAAGATGAATTCTTGAAAGGAGATAGAGGCCTGAAGAATATAATCTATTATTAAAAAAAGAAAAAGCCTTAAAGGAAATCTGTCAGTGAGGTTCCTGGGAAGAGCCTTTGGGTAGAATCTACATGATTAAAGAGAGCCTTGAAACTGGGGAGACTGTGTATGTTTGGAAGAAGGAAGAAAATGCCTTACAATTATAGGTTGAGATCCCTAATCTGTCAATTGAGGAACTATGTGGCATTGCACGGAATACAGGGAAGGGAGAATATGGCCAAAGATTTGGGAAACTCATTCCAAAGAGTATATCACCAGTGTTCCTTTAAAAATCAGTTGCTGGTGGGATTTTAAGATGGTATAGACACTTTGGAAAAGTTTATATAAAAGTCTTTTGGAAACAGTCTGACAGCTCCTCAAAAAGGTGAGTTTATAGACCCAGAGGGGTTGGGGTTGTGGCTCAGCAGTAGAGTGCTTGCCTTGCATGTGCAAGGCCCTGGGTTCGATCCTCAGCACAATATAAAAATAAAGAAAACAAAGGTATAAGAGAAATAAACTTGAAAAAATGATAGACTCAGAAATTCCACTCCTCAGTATATAGCCAAGAGAAGTGAAACATGTCTATACAAAAACCTGCACATGTATTTTCATAGCAGTATTATTCACAATAGCAACATTATTCAGCATTATTTCACAAAAGTGAAAAGAAACCCAATATACATCAACCAGTGAATGAATAAACAAATGGTATATTCATATAATGGAATATTATTTCCAATAAAATGGAATAAAGTACTGATATATGATACAACATGGGTAAAAACATTATGCTAAGAAGCCAGGTACAAAAAGTCACAGATGTTTATGATTTGTATGTATATGATGTATGTGTATGAAATATATTATTTCATTTACATAAAAAAGTGGCTATGAGGAGCTGTGGAGGGAAGGGAAGTGACTGTTAATGGGTGGTGGTGGGAGAGTGTTGTTTTTATTCTGTTTACAAAAGCAACTTCATTGAGATATTTGCTTATCATTCAATCCATGCATTTAAAGCATACAGTTCAGTGATTCTTAGAGTCATACAACAATTATCACAATATAATTTTAAAACATTTCATCATCTCCAAAAGGAACATTGTGCACAAGTTTATAATGGATATGTTTCATTTCTCTTGGGTAAAGTCTAGAAGTAGAACTGCTGGATCATATACAGGTATACCTCATTTTATTGCATGTTCATTTACTGTGCTTCATGGATAAGGAATTTTTACAATTAGAAAGTCTGCAGTGGCCTGGTGAGGTGGTGTACATCTGTAATCCCAGCAACTCAGGAGGCTGAGGCAGGAGGATTGCAAGTTCAAAGCCAGCCACAGCAACTTGGCAAGGCTCTAAGCAACTTAGTGAGACCCTGTCTCAAAATAAAAAATGAAAAGTGCTGGAGATGTAGCTCAGTGGTAAGGCCCTTCTGGGTTCAATTTATGGTACCAAAAAAAAAAAAAAAAAAAGAAGAAGAAGAAGAAGAAGAAGAAGAATGTTAGTTTGTGTCAATCCTATGTTGGACAAGACAAGTCTATTAGTAGCATTTTCCCAACAGCTAAGATGATTATTAGTATTTTTTAGCAATAAAATGTTTTAATTAATTGTTTTTTTAAAACATAATGCTACCACACACTTAATAGTATGGCATAAACATAACTTTTGTACATTCTGGGAAACCAAAAACATTTGTATGGTTTGCTTTATTGTGATATTTACTTTATTCCAGTAGTCTAGACTGAAGTTCATATTTCTGGTATGCCTGCAGTAGCACAACATTTACCCTTCTAAAGAACTGCCTGTTTTTCCAAGCACCTGTACCATTTTAATTCCCACCAGCAATGTGTGAGGGCTGTGATTTCTCAGAACATCCTCACCAATACTTGCCATTATCTTTTTTTTTTTTTTTTTAATTAGAGCCATTCAGGTGGGCGTGAGTGGTATCGAATTATGGTTTTTATTTCCATTTCCCTGATAGCTAATGGTTCATCATCTTTCCTATGTTCATTGGCCATTTGTATATCTTCTTTGGAGACATACCTGTTCAGATCTTTAGCCCATTTTTAGATTGGGTTGTCTTTTTTGCATTGAGTTGAAAGAATTCTTTATATTTTCTAGATACCAATTCATTACCAAATATATGATTTGTTAGTATTTTCTTCCATCCTTAGACTATCTTTTCACTTTCTTGATGGTGTCCTTTAAAGCACAAAAATTTACAATTTGACCAGGGTTTCTCCCCCCCCCCCTCGCATGGTGTCTGTGGATTAGAGCCCAGGGCCTTGTGTATGCAAGGCAATCACTCTACCAATGGAGCTGTATCCCCAACTCCCAGGGTTTCTTTTTGAGGTAATGAAAATGTTCTAAAATTAGATAGAAATCATGGTTGCACAACTCTATGAGTACACTAAAAGTGACTCAATAGTACACTTTATAAGGCTTTATAAGGGTCAATATTATGGTATGTGAAGAATGTGGAGAGAACGCATAAGAAATGGGAGAAAATCTTTGCCACCCACACGTCAGATAGAGCATTAATCTCCAGATATATAAAGAACTGAAAAACTTAATGCCCCAAACTCAAATAACCCAATTATCAAATGGGCAAAGGAACAGAACTGGCACATCTATGAATAGTCAACAAATATGTGAAAAAATGTTCAATATCTCTAGCAATTAGAGAAACACATATTAAAACAACACTGAGATTTCATCTCACTCCAGTCAGAATGGCAATTATCAAGAATACAAGTAACAATAAATGTTGGTGAGGATATGGGGAAAAAGGTACACTCACACATTGCTGGAGAGACTGCAAATTGGTGCAACCACCATGGAAAGCAGTATAGAGATTCCTCAGAAAACTTGGAATGGAATCACCATTTAACTCAGTTATCTCATTCTTTGGTATATACCCAAAGAATTAAAATAAGCCGTACTACAGTAACATAGCCACATCAATGTTTATAGCAGCTCAATTCACAACAGCTAAGCTATGGAACCAGCTTAGGTGCCCTTCAAAAGATGAATAGATAAAGAAAATGTGGCATATATACACAATGGAATATTACTCAGCCATAAAGAGAAATGAAATTATGGCATTTGCTGGTAAACAGATGGAACTGGAGGCTATCATGCCAAGTGAATACAAACCAATCCCCCAAAAAACAAAGACAAATGTTCTCTTTGATATGCAGATGTTGCGGGGGTGGGGGATGGGGGGTGTAAGTACTTTGGATTAGACAAAGAGGAATGAAGGGAAGGGAGGGGGAATAGGAATAGAAAAGCTGACAGAATGAATCAGACATTTTAAATGGTCATGTAATCACATATGCACATAGGAAAATAAAATTAATAAAATAAAATAAATAAAATAAAATAAAATAAAATTAATAAAATAAAAATTTATCTTAAAAAAAAAACTAATGACCCTGTTTAAATACAGGTTAAAATTTCCATGATTTGACTGTCTTTTATTATTTCTTTAGGATTATGATGGGCCTAAATAGAGCTGCAACCAAGGATTTTCAGGTGAAGTTATTAGGGCTGTTCTTAACTGAGGTGTGCCACAGACAGTAACAGCAATGCCTTATCTATTCAAGAGGCTATTAAAAAACAGCAAACATGAGAAAAGGTTTTGCTTTTTATAAAGTCACATAACACAAAAAATGAAATCACAACTCTGAATTACTCTAATAACACATGCATTCTCCAGAGGGAATAACATCATCCCCAAAGGAGTGAAAATTGGTTCTTGTGAGGTGAAAAAAATTACTATTCTTTTCATGCAATAAGCACAGATACATATATATACATAAAAAGATATATAGTACATAGTATGGTACTAAAATTTCATTGGGGAGACACAATTAGGAAAAGAATTCTAAAATCTCTTTAGGTGTGGGAGGTAATGAAAAGACTGAGAAATACTGTTCTAATGCTAGAAATTATTTCATTCTTTGGCTACAGAGTTTCTATTTGTACATGCATGTAAAATGTATAAAATACATCTATATAACTATACTTCACACATTATATAGTTATTGTGAAGGCAAGTTGAAATGTAAAAGTGAGTGATGGTTTAATTTACATTACATATCATCAAAACAAAAAAGCTTTAAAGGCACTGTTAGGTTTGTTTGTGGCACACGTTATATGTTGTCCAGCATCTCAAACTTAGCCACACCCTATAAACATCAGTTTATGGATGAGTCAGTTATTTGTATATTGTCAATAACACTCAGTACGGAACTCTGAAATATTTCACAATCTAGATTTTATAACTATGACTGTCAAAGGAAATTTTAAAAGATGCCATTCACTCTTTAAAAACAAGATGTTGGAACTGTAAAAGTAAATGCATATTTCATTTATTTGGAAAATAAGATCTGTTTTATCCAGAGAAAGAGATATTCTTGAGCATACGCTTCCTCCAATTTATGAAGACTGATCAAAAGGCATGGGCACATGAAAAATCCCAGAAAAATGCTGGGTGACCCTATCTCAGACTCAAAAGTGCTAAACCATAGTGAGAACAATTCTAAGTACACCTAATAGTCTTAGACTGAATCTCATTTCTTGTCTTATCACCTGATTCAGGATTTCTCAACTTTGGCACTACTGACCTTTTTGGCCAAATAATACTTTGTGGCTGTTATGTGCATTTCAGTGTCTGGTGGCATCTACCCACCAGATGCCAGTTACACAAAAAATGTCTTCAGACATTGCCAACTGGCCCTGGGACCTATATCACCCCCAGTTGAGACCAGTGACCTAATCTGACCATTCAGTTCCAACAGCTTTCAGTTTGAGGAACAACAATTTTATGTACAGTTCCAACATATGCATGCTGCTTTATGAGAAACATTCATTAACAAGAAACTTTCATGTGTTCTACATGAACCCATCTGAATAAGGCTTAATAAAGCTCATTAAACAACTATGGAAATAAATCTCAGAGGAATTATTTATGAACTAAAAAACCTAATTACAAAGTCTAAGAAAACTTCCAATATTGAGGCCCTTGGATTTTTCCACCCATCTCAGAATTCCACAATGTTGTAAAATTATAGCACCATTATTTAAAGATAAATTAAAACTTCTAAAAGGAAATCAAACCAAAAAATTCTAATTACAGGACGAAAAGTACTCATGTAAATCAAAATGGAAAACTCTTTTAAAATTTACATCCTTTTCTTTGGAATCCTAATACTTATTCCATTCTTCAGAAACATAAAGCAGATGTTTATAACATTCTGAACTCATCAAGACATGATTATTGCTTCTTATGCACTCGTCTTAATCAGACTATTTCCAGAATTGTTATTAGTCACTTTGATGTGCTACAAATCAGCATTCAAAATTCTGGTTTACTTTTTTGTAACTATCATTTTCTCATTCATTCATCCAAAAACCACTGACACACCTAGAATGTGATGATTCTGTTTATTTGCTGTCTTGGAATAAAAAGTTATGACCTAGTTTTTGGGGATGTTGGGGGACTTACTTCATCTTCCAGACACCAATGCTCTACCTTCAGATTGGGGAGACTATTCTGTGGCCCTCTTGCCAGAGATGCTGAACTGAATTCCTGGCAGTGGCTGGCCCAGGCTTATAGTGGGCTGGATGCATACATATCTAGCGCTGGACAGTATAGGACTCTGATGGATTTTTATTGAGCTCAAGAATAAAAGCTGTTTTCTTTAAATATGTTTTCATGCAGATATTTTTATATCACCAAATATAAATTCTGGAGGATATTCTTAAGGGACTAGAAGGAAGGGGGAGAAGGGAAAACAGAAGATTTTGGGGATTCCCAGATTTATAACATTGGCCCTGGGAGGCCATCTGTGATATGGCAGAGGCACAAAGCCGAATTGTATCCAGTCAGGTATTATTGTAGGATTAAGTTAGTCTGCACTATGCAGTACACTAGACACATGTGGCTATTTAAAATAAATGAAGTCAAATAACATCTAAGAATTGAGTTCCTTGGTCACACTAGCCACAGTTCAAGAGCTCAGTAGTTATATGTGACTACTATATTGGACAGTAGAGATACAGAACATTTCCTCCATCACAGAAAGTTCTATTGCATAGTGCTGAATTCAATTGTGAGACTAGCCATCCTTTGACATGTAATGTGCATATTTAATATGTGATTTCACATAATCCTCACTGCCTTGCTGTGAGAAGGGAATTACTCTCAGGAAGCTTAAATTTATGGAAGGGTGTAACATTTAAAGCCAAACAGTTGGTAAGCTTTACTGAAAATTTATTACAGTCAAGACACTATACTAAGCAGTACACATGTACTTTTTCTTTCTTTCTTTCTTTTTATCACATCCACATAGGGAGGTATTACTAGCCCAATTTTATAGTTCAGAAAGTTGGGAAACTTATAGGCAGTAAGGGTGGTCTCAAATCTGGATACAAGGGGTGAACTATATATTGAAATATCAATATTTGGTGCTACCTGTGGTTTCATTTAATATTTGTAATGCTCAGAGTTAGGCATTGACATATACTTCTGCACATAACAACATTAAATTTCCATGTAGCAAAGAGATTTCAACAATTGAATAAGTATTTACTGAACATTTATGAGCCAGGCATTATTCTAAATTCTAGAGGTTAAAGTGTTGAAACAGACTCCTGTCCTCAAGGAGCTTATTATATTCCACAGGAGACAGAAAATGAACAAGTAGTCTATGGCCATACCACCCTTAGGGTCAGGCATGGTTAGTTCTTGGATAGGAGAAAATGAATAAGTAAACAAACAAGATGCTTTCAGAATAAGGTAAGTATTATCCAAGAATTAATATGCAGAATGCTAATGATTTCACTAGGTGGCATGGAGAAAAAGGGACAGGAGTAAGTATCTTCTAGATGGGGTTATCATTAAGGGCCTCTGAGGAGGTGGCATACAAACTGAGTTCTAAGGGATGGCAAAGAGCTGGCCATGTGAAGATATGGAAAGGGAGGGAGTGCTTTAGGCAGAAGGTACAGCAAGTACAAAGGCCCTGAGGCATGAAAGAGAATGGGGTGTTCAGGGAATAGAAAATAGGCCAGTATAGCTAGAGTGACTCTAATGTAGTGAATGGTAGAAAATGAGGGGCAGAGAGGCAACAGAGACAATTCAACATAGGACCTTTTGGGGCAGGCCAAGGAGTGTGAGTTTTGTTCTAACAGTGAGTCTTTTTAAGCAGATGCAAAGTGAATATGATCTGCCTGTTAAAAAAAATACCTTTGGTTGCAAAGCCAGAGCATGTGAATTTCTTCCCATTTACCTCACTAAACTCCTTTCATGGAGAGATAGTAAAACCCAGGATTGGCCTCAAACTATTCTTATTTCTGTTTAAGCCACATAGCCTTCTTCCATGCTGTGGCACCTTTGTCTTCAAAACAGGTTGGGTACCCATCCCGGTCAATCTCAGAGGCTGTTAGCCATATTAATGTGAACACAAAGATGGAGAGTTGAAAAGACCAACTAGGACTGCTAGACTGTTATTGACACCTATCCATAAGTAAGTTCTTAGGTCCTCTGAGCTCTGATGATCTGACTCTGCATAGACATAGCAATCAAAAATATATGAGATAAAAACCTCCTTAGAGTTGTTCCACAATGAGTCATTCCTGAAGAAGACAACACAACAATTAAAACTCTAAACTAATACCTAGTAACTAGCACTGGACCGAATACTTGGTAAATCATCTGCTGGTATCATACGAGAGAATAAATGAATGACTGAATGAACAAATCAATGGAGAACTGAGCCATGCTTAGAATTATGGATGCCCTCCTAATATTCTTTTTCCTGATCTGTCTTGGTAAAAGAACCTTAATTTCTAAGTCCCAACTGGTGGCCAGGTGACTAAGTACTGGCTAATGGCATATAGGAGAAGTTACTGGTTGGAGCATCATGGAAAGCTCTTGATAAATCAGAGCTGACTGAGCTTAGATTCCTATTTTCCTTTTCCTCCTTCCTGGAACAAGAAAATGATGGTTGAAGCCCAGAGGGCATTTTGTGACTATCAGGCATCCTTAAGGTCATACCCTAAGGATAGACTGAAAAGAAAGGATGGTGACCATTTAGGTGCACTAGCAGCCACATGTAGTTACTAGTTTATACACTGATCCTCCTATTGACTGTGGAGAGGGCCACATTAATATCCACATGGAAACTAACTCACTAGTAGAGATTATTAAGGGTCAAGTTTAGAATCTGTGGTCCTTTCTTAATTTTGAAATTCTAAGGTTGTGCCAGATTCTCAGTGGTAAGAATCATTAAGTCCCCAATTTGAAATCAAAGAATCCAATCTGCCAAACCACAAATCACTTTTTACAAGTCATTATTAAGTTTTAGAATAAAATGCTTCAGGTTTTTCCAAATTGTATTTTCAAAATGTTGAATATAGACAATTGCTATTAATATGTTTGAGTCCTAGAAAATTGCAGTGCATACCAAAAACTGCCAACAGGACACCATAATCCAAACAATGCATCTTTTAAAGAAGTGGGGACCACCCTTAGCTGTAACGAGAAGGTTTGGTTTCTCTTCGTTTGCAATGAAAATGACATTCTCAAACCCTCTATGCTGCATCATTCAAAGGTGGAATCTACTGCTCTACAGAGCTGCTCTGCCTCATACCCATTCTATATTTCTTTCATGTTTTTCTTATTAGAACCAGTTTTTTCTTTCCTTCCTTTCCTCCTCTCACTTTTCACTAATTTCTTTCATTTTTTTTTTTAAGTTCATCTCTGTTTTTCTCACATACGTGAACCCACAGAGGTACAACCAGGATTCAATTGCAAATAGTACCACTATTTGCCAGATGGGCAATAAAGACAACTGGAAAGAAAGAAGAAATCTTGTGAAATTCCTTTATGTAAGAGAGCTTATCTTTGGCTGTTAGCATTGGAACTGAAGTCCACCTGGAGAAATACACATGGGCCAGATGTTCATCTCATCAACCTATTATGCCATCATCTTCCAACAATAGCTTAACAAAATGATGACAATTTACTCTAAAAGTTTTGTTGGAAAAGCTACTACCATGTACTAGGATCTATGAGGAGCTTTGTGACTGTACAAACACGAGTAACTTTCAGTGTTATTGCAGTAAAGGAGCACATGGCTTCACTGGGAATAAAAGTCACACAACTAAGTTGGCCAAGAACAGCAGAGCAAAGAATATGATTTGTCAAAAATTATCACAAGCCATTCACCGTGTTAAAATCTAACTTAAAATACACTCAAACACAAAACGTATTGGCCACCTTCACAGAATGCTAGTTATTCTGAAAACTGGTAAACAAAGGGAAATAACCAAGTATGAACCCTTTTCTATACAACCTACATTTCAGAGTAACAGAATCAATGTTGAGACAAAGATTGTTTTTGAATGTGAATCAAATAAATTAAGAACCCGAATACCACTGTTCCACAACTCCTAATGAAAAAGAAAACAACCAGGCCATTTTCATTTGGATGGAAGGCTACATATCACCACACATCTGATGTTCCTACTAATCTGAATCAAATCAAGCCTCAATTCCAATGTATGGGGGCAGGCAGAGGAATATTTAAATGATAATACAAGGAAGAAACCATTAAAATCCAGACTGGGGAGCACATATATAGGATAAATAGAAAAGCTACAAGAAAAAAAGTAAACATGTACATTGAAAGACAATGAATAGACCTGACTTGGATCCCAATTTGAACAATGGTAATAGAGTTTATTAGAAAGTTTCAAAACTGAATGGAAATTTGTTGACCCTGATATTGAGAAATAATATTTTGATGCTGGGGATTGAACCCAGGATCTTGCTCATGCTAAGCTGTCCTGACACTAAGCCATACCCCCATACTGTGTGTGAGTGTGTGCGCATGCACATGCTCTCCTGTATATTGTTTTTGTTAAAAAAGGTGCCTTTATATTTTAGAGCTACATATTAAAATATTTGTGAATGAAATTATGACACTAGGATTTGCTTCAAAGTAATCCAGTGCTGGTAGTGGTAAAGGGATAAGGGAATATAGATAAAATGAGACTGGCTAAGAGTTCACAACTTTTGAGCTCCCAAACATATCAGAAAGCTTCACTAAACTACCCCAATTTTCATTTTAGAAATTTTCTGTAATAAAATATGAAAAAGTAAATAGGTCAAAATTTCCATCTCTCCAAAATTTTTGTTTGAGTGAGATGGCAAACAGATGAAGAGAGCAGTGTTATGCAGAGACCAGAGGAGACTGCCTCTAGGGGGAAGCAGGCATGCTTTCAGTGCATGTAGGAAATACCATGGGCCTGTACACAAAGAAAGTCTCACCATGCCCATGTATGTCAGGCCCAGGAGCACAGAGCACAGGTTTCTGTTAAGGGCAGTGAGAGTAATCTTGAAAGGCAACCTAAGGTGGGGGTTGGGAATAGGCTTACCAGATGCGCACTCAGAAGTTTCTCTGTTGGGTTCAGGGAACATTAGGGTTCTGAACAACGGGGAGGCACTGTTAATCATGATCATGATTGAAAGAAGGGATTTGAAGAACCCCAGAAACCAGCATTTGTAATGTAAAAATGACACCAAAGGAGAACTGACAAAATCTGGGTTCTCATTACAAATAAGGAATAGCAGAAGAGGCTAGTCAAAGATAACTGAGGGCATGGAGAAGGGCCTGGCTAAGACAGGTGGGAGGTAAAGTTTTTTCAGGTGACAGATGCTGGGCCAAGTCTACTTGTGTACAAAATGCATGTGTGACACACTTGCAATGTTCTCTTGCTGCTTAGTTCAAAGAAGGTAATGGGGAAAAAAACTTGTTCTTTGAAGTCTATAAATCAAAGTATAAATATTGTGCCAAAACAATTTAACATCTGTGCATTTTTTCTTAAAATTATTAGTTTTTAAAACTGAAAATATAAAAAAGTTTAAAATATGCAAATATTACCTTAGAAACCAAACCAAATCTTTCTTTTAAATTTTTTTTCCAATTATACAGAAGTAAAAGTGATATGGATATATAAAAATTCCCCTTTGTAACCTAAATTTGGGAGACCTCAGAGGTATTCTTCAAAAACATTAGATAACAAAAATCAAAGAAGTTAAATGAATGTATAGAGAGTTTCTAAACATAATTGAATCAACCAAGGGGGAGAAAAATAAACAAGACACTTAACTTTAGGATGTTAGCTAAGGTGGCCAGTTACATAAGGAATATAACTTCACTATTGGTGTGATCCAAAATAAAGGTGAAACTGTAAACATTTTTAAGTAAAATCTTACAAACATTTCTTTCAGGTACTTAATGAAAATTAGATTTTCAATGCTAAATTTTTAAAAAGAAAAGTTCAAATTAGTTAATTATGCCATCCTAATCCCTGTTTTAAAATTTAGCATCTGTATCATCAAATGATAGAGTTGGCGGTATAAAATTTTACCTTCATTATGAAATAATGCAAGAAACAATCAGAGGGCTACGGAACAAGGACAATTCTTCTGGAAGCTGGTGTAGAGCTGGAAAATAATTTTCATGTTTGAGTATATGATATGATTACACAAACAATCTGCAAGAAAGGACAATCAAACTAATATAATTGTATGGAAAAGTTAAAAGCCTGAATGAGAGTTTATCTGAGGTAAACATTTCCTTCTACCCATGTCTGCTTGGATCTGGCCTTCATATTTCATTTCCCACCTCTCTCTTCCTTCACATTAACTGAGTGAAATTATCATCCCCTGAAAATAGAGTTCTATTGTTATTTGTTAGACTGATTTATAATAATGAGCCCACATGTGGACAGGAACAGTGATGCTTGTTTGCTTATAACTATGCAAAGTTTGAGAAGGCCATAAGTTGGACCCCAGAGAAGCAAGGCTGCTGTTTATACCCACCCTCTGACTAATGTAAGCCTGTGTCTACGTTGAGAAATGGTGCCACATTGGAATCCTGGAGTTTCCAGAATTAGGAAAAAGGACTTCAAAGAATGACAAAATAAGGAGAAATAAGGTTTTCAGGTAGAAATCAATTTAAAAGGGGCAGAGGGGGGGACAAAAAACCCCCAAAAGTTCCAGATGCTTCTTTTAACTAACATAGTTATCTTTAACACTTGTCATATAAATTGTCAAAAATGAACGAATGAATAAAATGAAAACTCTGCAGCAGTATACTCAGAATAATGTAATTTTATAAAATAGTATACTGACTCCCTAAATCTTGATCTTAGATACCAAAATGATGGGTGGCTCAGCACTGATATTTTGCTACAGCTAAGGTATTTCTAGTTCTTTCTAAAAAAGGCTGTTTCTGGCAAAAGTAACTCACTCTAAATGACATCTGTAGAGAAAATTCACCCTGGAGTGAAGCACACTCCTCCTGCAAATAATTTACCTTGTAGAACCTTCAGGGCAACTCTTTTAATGACCACCATCAAAATAACTTCTCAACTATATATACAAAAGCTGAAAGACACTTTGCTTCCCACCCCATATACTACAGCTTAATTTTACTAGCAAACTGAACTTTTAAAATGTTCTCCTGTTTATATTTATCCTTTGAAAATTATAAATGGAAATTATAAATGACAAGTGTAATGCTTATCTGTTCTATGGGGAAACCTATACATTCATGGAATGGATTGTCTTTCCAACCCAATGATCCTGAGGTATAGAATGTTGGCATGGGTCTGGTAAGCAGGCCTAACATGCATGGGAGAGATGTAATAAAAATATAATCTTCTATGTAAACCTTATGTTTCTAAGGCAACTACTCCCCATTGGTTAATATTTCTAGTAGAAATTATACCTACAGCAAATAGATAATTGTTTCACATACTGGTAGACATCAGCGGCCAAATAACAACCTCAAACTTGTAACCAATGTCTCTCTAAATGAAGGAGAAACACGTCACTAAGTCCTTAGCAGTCTAAAGAGACTGTATGAGTATAGACAATATTAAAAATTAAATTACGCAGAGGTCTGAACATAATTACGAGTTTCCAAAGTATGAGCAGCACCTATGTTAAGTGAAGATTTCAACACTTCTTCTCATCATTTAACTATAACAGGAACATGTTCAACTAACAGTTGAGTTGAAACCGTAAGAGTTTCAGAGTAAAATTAAAGTTTTCAAACTTATTAGACAAGAAATCAAATAATGACTCATGTCTAATTATTTTTAACTGTCGGAAGGTATGCCAAAAAGAATAGTTATTTATCAAAATTCCTCTTGGCAAAAGGGGCAGGTATCTTTTCATACATATTTAAAGGAAAAAAAAATCAGATCCAAATTTGTAATATTCAAAGTGATGTTCTTTTACATGCTGATTTTATTTTGACACATAATTTTAATGAGGTTTTAATAATGTCTGTCAATAAATCTGGGAAGGAATAACTGAGAATGGAGTATATTTATCACTGAACAAAAGTTTTAACACATAAACACATTTGCAAACTCAGTCTATGAAATCTTCTGAAGAGATCCCATAAAATCTAATCATATTAAGACAATAAAAGAATGAAAGGACACTAGGGGGAAAAAAAGATCTGCAAATGCTATTTTTCAATTAAGTTATATTGTCAAGCCAAAATCTTGTCGCTTTGATGAGAAGAACGAATTTAAAAAAAAAAAATTGTTGCTGCATCTGCTCGGTGGTCCCATTCAGTAACACATGTCCTCCCCTCACCCTGACAGGGATTCCCAGGACACAGCAGGCCTCTTTCAGGCCCCTTAAGTGTTAACAGGAGGGGCCTGGCTGCGACCAGACGTCTGGTCCGATTTAAACGCCCTGTCTTCGGAGGGCCCTGGTGAGCGCGGTCATAAAACCAGGGGACATCACTGCACCCCCGTGTGCCTGGTCGCCCCCGCAGAAACACACAGCTCCACTCACACCATCAAGGCTGCTAGCTGGCATTCCATTTAAACTGTCAATCCCAGGCCGATGGCAGCCCGCAGCCACAGAGATGCCTGAAATGAGAAGAACATGTTTCCACACCGCATCTGAGAAAGTTTGGCTCGGAGCGACGCATTGATTAATATCAGATCTCCTCCCTCGTTCCTCTCGACAATCGTGTCACATCTGGCTGACAACCTCTCAGGAGCTGACGCGAGCCAGGCCGGGGGCGCGCGACCCGCAGCGGCCTCGCCCGCGCCCGCCGCCGGCTGGCAGAGCGGAACCAGTCCCGCACTGGGCCCCGGCGCCTCAAGTCCCGGCACGGAGCAGCCCCGCACGCGGTCCGCGCTCCCGGGCAAGCACCTTCAGGCAGAGGCACTGCCGCCTCGGGGACCCGCGCTCGCTTCCGGCCGCTGGCAGGTGCGGGTCTCTCTTAGGAGTCCGACACCCCCTCGTCCGCTCTCACGTCGGGCACCGACGCCCCCACCCACCCCAGTGCTCTCCGGAGTTAGGACCGCCTCGCCTAACGTCCCGGGGACGAGGTCAGCAGTGGCCTCGATAAAGCCGCCCTGCAAGCTTTCTGACCAGACCCGTCTAGTTGTCCATTTGCAGTGTTTGGTCGTTTTGTTTTTTTTAAAAGACACAGGACCTGTCCGCCGGCGGACAGGGCCCTCACTGCCCCTGTCTTCGCAGTTCTCACCGAACCCACCCCAGGCTACACCCGCAAAGCTCTCCACAGAAACAAACTTCAGGTAGAAAACCGGCGGCTTGAAATAGCAGCTGTCTCATTAATTCTGAGGTAAAAAGGGTTCCAGCCAGGGTAGGGGGAGGCTCTCACAAGTCCGAACGGTGAGTGCAAATGTCCCCGGCTGAAACGCGGGCGCTGGCAGAGCTGGAGCGTGTGGGCAGTGGCGGCAGGCAGACCCAGCGCTTGCGACGCGCCGGCGGCTCCGGGACGTCGGGCGTCCACGCGCGCGAGCACTCCGTGGCCCCCCAGAGGGAGGCGACGCTCCCCCCCCCCCCGCAACGCCTGCGCCACTGCGCAGGTGGCCCTGCGTCGGTCCCGAACGGCGCTCGTCGCCCCATGCCCTGGAGGGCGCCGCGCTCACCTCGGCCATCCTGCGGCTGCAGCGTCGGGGCTCCCGGTGCGTGTTTCCGGCCCGGGCTGCCCCGCGTCCGCCCCAGCTCGGCGGGCGCCGCCGCATCCAGCTCCGCCGTCGGGGCCCGACGCGGCGAAGTGGGCGGCTCCCCGTGCCGCGTGTGCCCGCGCCGCCCTGCGCCGGGCCTCCGCGCCGCCCCGCCCCGCCCCTCCCCGCCCCTGGCTGCCGAGCCTCGGAGCTGCTGAGCCGCCGCCGGAGCCGCCTCCAGCTCCGGACGCCGCTCGAGCGCTAAGTCAGTGCAGCTGGAGCGCGACCGCGGCCCAGACCCGGAGATCGCCGGCCGCTGCGGGAGGGGTCCGCCCGCTGGGCTTGAAGGCACTTGTTGTGTCTGACGCAAACGTGTCCGCATTTGCCTCTTTGGGGAGGGCAGACGCTCTGAAGTTCTCTGGCTGTCCTCTCTGGGGCTGACTGCCTCCCCAACCTGCCTGGGGCGTCCTCGTCCTCGGGTCCCTCCCTCCTTGCACCAGAAACTCTTTGCAGCGAAGGTGTGCGGGCGCGTCACAGGACGCGAAAAAAGGGGGTCGCCAGGGGGCTCTATTAAAGAAACCAAACAAACACCCCCTTTCCTTCTGCAGCGACTTTGCTCTTTGAGCTTCAGTTTGTTTCAGTTGTAAAATGGCGTTAATTTCTCACCTGTCTTCTTGTATACTAAGGACAAAATGATATTAAGTGTAGTGGAAAACCAAACTGGAGTTGAGCTCTGATGGATGGATGGGGAGGGGCCTGCCCTGAGAACCTGCTTTCTGGGGCCTGAGGACAGAGATGACCCACAGCTGTTGAAGCAGGACTCCACTTTCCTTCTGCCCAGGGCAAGGCAGAAAAGAACCCGAGACAATCAGGCCTTCTTTCCTCTTTTAGAGGATGCCTGACACTGACTCTGGAAGACATGGGCAGATCTCTGAGATATCAGGAGGGAACTTAGCACAGGAGAATGAAAGTATACGGGCTGCATGGGGTCCAGAGGGCCCTGCTGCCTCTTCATAGGCTGGCCTCACGTATCTGACATTCTGGCCAGGTGAGTGTTCTATGTCTATATCATGGGGCCCTTCTTGAAGGATTGAAGTGACATGACCTCTTGCAATGAGCCTTGGCCTATGGGGAAGATTCAGTTTTTCATATGGCTAACTTCATGAATCCTTGCTTTATTAATTTCCAGTCTAAACTGCTTACCTCCCATTCCCCTACCTCACTCCCACCCAACACCCAGGATTTAAGACTTCCGTCTTTTTGCTCTTTTACTGTTGTTACACAATGCTTTCTTTAAAGAGTTCTGAAATGTCATCACCTTTCAGAGGCCTTCCCTGACCCACCAAACTTCCACTTCATGTGCTTTTGCCCTTTCCTGCCCCTGTCCCCAAGCACTTAAAAAAAAAAAAATTTAATTGTAGATGGACACAATACCTTTTATTTATTTATTTATATTTTTATATAGTGCTGAGTATCAAACCCAGTGCCTCACATTTGCTAGGCAAATGTTCTACCACTGAGCTACAACCCCAGCCTTCCCCAAGCACTTGTTTCTGACTCTTTTAACATGTTTATTGTATTTTGTAGTCTAGTTGTGGTGTGTCCTTGTTTTAACTACTTTGGTCATTACTCATCTTAGTAGCTTCTCCGCTATGAGACAAAGCTCAAGTTTAGAGTTAGAATGACGGGGCAGAGTGTGTTCTGAGCAATTGGAAACTACCAGAGGAACAGAGGAAGTCAGCTTTCTTGGCCTCCCTTTCCTCATCTGTTAAAAAAAAAAAAAAATGAAACCCTGTCTCAGGCCAGATTGGCAAGACTAAATAAAATAGTCTCTGTTCTGCAAATGCTGCTCTCTTCCTTTCCTTTTTGCTGTATCTAAAACTGATTTTTAAATTAAATTTGTTACAAGAGGGGTTCTTGGTTGCATATTATTGAAGGGCTATATATGCTTATTATAAATATGCCAAAATGTTTAAGTCCCAGGTAATGGCCTACTTCAGTGTCTTTAATATGTCCAAAGGTTTGGGTCATTATCTTTGTGTTCACTTCATGTGTCTTTTGTTTGTTTTAGTAAAAGTTATCACTTGCAACAAATGTTGGGATCAACTTGTTTAACTCTATTCCTGGTTCTGAACATAAGGAGGATTTCAACAATACAGAGTTTGAACACAAGCTACCTCTCTGAACACACATCAGTGGGGTCAATGGCTACGTTTTTTCAAAGAAGACAATCTTGACCCATATGTAGGGAATTAGTAGGTCTGGGTGAAAAACACTAATTAACCTTTTGCATGTTCATCTAGAATCATGTACCTAATAGCACCATGTGATTTCTGAACTCAGTTCTCAAATTTATTCCCCAGATCTGATGGTCTTCTCTGTGATTTCTTGGAAACATAAGCAGAAATTGGGACAGAGAAATCACCCTGGAATATACAGAAGAATGTGGTACTGGCTGGGTCAAGACTGCACAGACCATGTTCTTATTCTTCTCAGGTTGCCAGTAGGATTTGGCATGGCCTTCACCTTTTCTAGACTTTAGCTTCTTCGTCTGGTGAAGGAGGGCATACCTGAGAGCCCACCTCGCTCTTGAAATCTTCACTTTTTGCTTCTGTGATTCAGCCTTGCCATTTTCTTTTTGTATCAAGTTTCCTGTCTTAGCAAGTGATAAAAACAATGTCTTCACTAACTTTATAGTTGTTTGAACACAGGGATAAAAAAATCTTTACTAAAAGGGGGAAAAATAAAATCACCGTGACCTAACTTGATTTTAGGGAGGCAAGAATTAACTCTTTGGAGATGAGGGACTTAGTTGGATTTCTGTCTCTGAATGAAGCCTTTCCTAGGGTGGGTATGTTGTGACTCCCAGTCTCAAGAATCAGCCACAAGTGCTGAGGGGCTGGGCTGGTGGAATCAGGGGGGAATGGGCAGGTAAGGACTGGAGAGCCAAGGCCTGTCTGAAGTGGGCAATTGTTACTCTACTTGTCATCAGCTGGGAATGTGAGCTCAGTTTTGCCAGATTTCTTGAGTTTTCAAGAGAAGCTGGAAATGTTCTGATGTTTAAAAGTTGGCAATTAATTCAAATTTTTGATAAATATAGTTTGAATCAAACAAAATGCTTGTGAGCTGAATCTGGCCAATGTGCTCTTCATTTGCACGCTCTGCTATATATTTTTGTCTTCCTGAGGCTTGGGGTTGAAGTACATAGTAGGTGTGCAATAAATATTTGTAAGTGAATATTATGGTGAACAGCTCACAGCCCATCTTAATTCTAAACAGAATTATCAAAAGCCAAACTGAGTTTATAAGCCAACCCTGTGTTAAATTCATAGTCCCAAAGTATCTGATAAACCTTTCTAGAATTTACACCCTAAAGACTGTTCAGTTGTTTGTAAATCTGTTAGGAAACTAATTCTCACAAGCAATTTTTCCCTAGTAGGTACAAATGAGCTTGGAAAAAAAATTATAATTGAAAGTATTTTAAATCATGGGAATCATTGTATTTAAAAGAAAAAAACTCTATACTTTTTAGCTAGGAGGTTTGGGTGCTGATGATAGGAACATTGTATTACAGTAGGGCAGGCAGGCAGGCAGGCAGGTAGGTAACTTGCCCAGGGAGGTAGCCTCCTCTCACCTGAGCCCACCAGAGGCCCAGAGGAGGAGCCAGCCCTGGGGCTGTTGGCAGGAAGACTGGGAGAAAGCCTGCAAAGGCTTTTGATATAGAAAGTGGACAGAGAGCTGCAGCCCTATCAGAAAGTGTGCTGTGGTGGCCTCTTCTGAGTCCTGCACATTCCTCTGAGGACAGTGTCAGGAAGCACCAGGAGGTAAGAGTCACATTTGTACCGTCACCTCCTGGCCCAGACATGGACACCTGGTGGTGGCAGGTCTGGGCATATCTGTAGCTCTGCTCCGTGTTGGAGCCTGACTAAGCAGCACTTGGGCCAAATTGGCCCCCCCACGCAGCTGCCTGCTGCGGGGCAGGCCGGCCTGCCACAAACCTGGCACAGGTGTCGCAATTTTCCCGTTGGAGTACCAAGGCTGCTTCTTATTGAGGGAGAAGAGATGAGACCATTCCAAAGACAGTACTGGGTTTTGGTGGCAGATTTTTTTTCCTGTCCCTCTACTCTCACATAAGGCCTGGAGTTAGAAGAACCAAAATATCCTGCAGGTTCTGCTGCACAGCAGTGGACACACCATGCCTGGCATTTTGGGTTTTCATAGTCAAGGTTGCCAAATCTCAAGGAGGTGGAGGGAGGGGCTTATCATCAAGGAAGAATGATAAACATAATAGTAAATTTAAAAGTGAAACAAACCCATGCCTGATATTAACTGCCTCCCTAAATATGTCTGCCAATGATGTGACTTGTGAGCAGCAGCGGGCCCCTCTGGAATCAAGAAAAAAACACTAATTTCCAATATGGATTTGTTATGGTTCTTTTAAGTATAATGCTTGGGAAAATATTGCAAATATTTAGCTACCATTATTTTGGTACATCTGGGATGTGTGAAGTTATCTTCTCATTTAGTCTGTCCTCCATGGCCTTTAAACATTGACAGTCACAAAAACAAACAAAACAAAACAAAACTGTGACCTGTCTTCCAAACTACTCCTTCTCATCGCCAAGGCAGTGGGAGGAAACTACCTGACTGGACACTTTATTTAGTACTACAATTACATTTCTGAACTCAAGGAGCTCTATTTCTAATTAGCATGTATAAGAAATACTTAGTTGTTTGAAAATCCCTTAGATAGGCACTTTACAGGTTGAGTTGATGAATTTTGGGTGAATATTCTGAGGACAGAACAAGTACTGCTTTGATATGTTTGGGGAGGCTGATGAACATGCATCAGAAAACTTTTAAGGTACATTATTAAGATGTGTTGTGTCTTCTGCACATTATGCAAAGTGAAGGAGAAAATATTTGGGTTACCATAACTGATAATTTCAAGTGAGGTCATACTGCTTTTTGAAATTTGAAGAAAAGGTTAGAGAAAATGGGCTACAGGACAGAGATTTTTAAATTGTTCTCTATTGCTTACTGATCTCAAGCTTAAAAAACATTTCTTTAGGGCTGGGGTTGTAGCTAGGTGATAGAGTGCTTGCCTGGAAAATGGTATTGTGTCCTTCTACAACTAAAAATATTTTAGAAAAAAAATTTCTTTGAAGGGGAGGCCACACTTTATTTTTAAGGGGAAAAAAGCAAACTTCGAGTTACCCATTTTGTTATGCTTTTTTAAAAGTCAAACCATCTTTCAATGTCTGAACTGGCAAATTTAGAGGAAATAGAGTCTTCTTAACCCAGCTTATCTCTGATCTTGAATAGTAAGCAATCCAGAGTCTATGCAAAACAAAGAATGATAGTAGGCACTATGCAGTGATTGCCTCTTACCCTCTATTTTATTCCTTCCCCACTGTGTAGTGACCAAGTCCTCTGGGTGGTTACTCAACCTCAATCCCACAGTGATTGGCTCAGGTAACCCACCCTTAAACCAATCAGCAAGATATTTTCCTGGCCACAGGAACTGGTTCCAGATGGTCCAATCAGTTTAAAGTTCAGAACTTTGGTGGGTATGAGAAGCCAAGCTCTTTCCCTATAGGCCACAACAAGGAGATAATGTGATCCATGTTGTTGCTGGAAGTCATCTTGTGAACAATAACAGAAAATCAGTCAGGGGATGGAGCTGACATATGGAGATGAGTAGAATTGAGAGAATTGGGAAATTCAACTGAAACTCTGATTAATCCATTCCTGAAATCTTTGGCCTTTTTAGATCTCTGAAAAATTAAGACATGTTTATCATTTATGTCAGGTGAGATGGCTTTTTTTTTCCATCTTATGTTCAATTGGAAGTTTCTCAACTTATAGAAACTTACATTTAGTTTTAGTGGAACATTATTCTGAATAAATGAACTACCAAGTGTCCTCTGTCATAACAGTCTTTTGTTCATTCTTTGCTCTTTTATGATATTGGTGATAGAGAATTAGGAATTTCCTAACAGAGGCCCTCAATCCACAAACCTTGGACCAGGTGAGGAGATTCTTCCAATCAAAGCACATTGATGCTATAGTCATTTATTCTTTACTCTTAAGTATTTTCCAAATATGCTCTGATCACATACTTAAAGTTTTTGAAGATGTTTTTCTTCAGTGGCTCTTGAAACTTTAGATAGGCACTGTTTATTTTTATTGCTAGCACAATGCATTTCTGTACATAGTAGGTGCTTCATAAATATGGGTTTTACCTATATATGTATAAATGTTGAGACTTAAACACACGTTTCTGACTTGTAGCCTCTTAAAATTACCTTCTTATAAATGGCATAATGGAAGACTTCTAAAAATGTAATTGCTAACTGCACTTGGAAATCCACTTTGTCAAACTGTGGCTTCTAGCACCTTGTCTCAAACACCAAATCAGTCTTGATGCCCATGTTTTCCAGAGGTGTGGCTTTTAATCCTCAAATTACAACACAAGTTTTAACAGGCCAGTTTTGTCTGTCACCAGGAGTTTAGTAATTAAAAAAATGCTGCAGCACTAATGGTTTATCAAAAGGCCAGTAAGCAAGTTGGAGACAGTATACAGATAACAGACCTGGTGTGCTCTCTGAGGGAATTCATTTGAGGAGCAGCCCCATTCTCTCTGTTAGGCTTAATTCTGGGCCAGTTGCTGAAACAATGTAAGACTTCCAAATGGACGCTAGAAGCAAGCCCTGACCAGAGGTTTTATATATGAACAAAACCAAGGGTCCTGAATGTCCATTCTAGGAATCACACATATCAGAGTCATTTCACAGCCATGGATATTTTGCAATAGCCTTTACTACAAACACTTCAATAAAAGTTAGTGGTTTTCTCAGGAGTCCAAAATGGCACATAACAGCCAATGAGTAACCTGCAAGTAATGCCCATGGTGACAATTTTGCTTTGTTCTGTGGGAGCATAAAAAACCCAGTCAGGACACAGATTGCTCTTCGTGAGTGTTGGGAAAGGAAAATCCGCATATTCAAAGCAGGGAGTGTTCTCTTTATCTGAGGTGGCTGCCAAGTCTTAAATACTAAAACATGTAGGTGTAGTTCAGGAAAGAGAAGGCGTTTCAAAGATAGCTTGATGGAAGACAAGGAAAAAAAAATACTGGCTTATTTGACGTAGATGTAAGTTTAGCCCTGGAATGGTAACCTTCTTTAAAACCTTGGTGTCTTCAGATCCTGACAGAATGGGTCTGACATATCCTCAGGCCAGTGCTTCTACAGGGCAGAATTCCTGCCTGAACTTCTCCTCTCACTTTCCCTCTTCAGGACACCCCTAATGCATTGCAGATGTCCCATTTGGTTAGAAGCACGTTTCAGATACATCTGCCTTTCTTGCTTTTATGCATAAAACACCTGCAAATCTTTATCTTTGGTTAGATTTACCACACATTTGAAGCTTTGAAAGTTTGGTCCAGTGGGAAAGAAACGCATGTCACCACCCTCCTTCTTAAGTTGAATTCCATACCTGACAATAGCCTTTGGGGGATAGGTTTTCATTTTTCTTTAAGGATATTAGTAAGACTTTAATAGCCTCAGACCTATTCAGTGGAAAGCTAATTAATTTCTTTAATCCTGTTGAGTTTGGGAAAAATCCATGGTGACTATGTAGGCAGATATTTTGTGTGCATGCAAGTGTATATATGTATCATATGTTATCTTCCTGATTTTCTGAGTGTTAACAAGGAACATGAGACCACAGCACCAGGGAAAGAGAGAACAATATGATGCTGGCAATCTGGCTAGGATGTAGTCACAGGACCCACTTCCTTAATTGTACCTTGAAAATACCTGTGATGTATTTCTTTTTTTAAAAATTTTAAATTTGTTTAAATTAGTTTTACATGACAGTAGAATGCATTTATGCACTTTGATATATAATACATAGATGGGATATAATTTCTCATTTTTCTTTTTTTTAAGAGAGAGAGAATTTTTAATATTTATTTTTTAGTTTTCGGTAGACACAACATCTTTATTTCATTTGTATGTGGTGCTGAGGATCCAACCCAGCGTCCCACGCATGCTAGGCGAGCACGTTACCGCTTGAGTCACATCCCCAGCCCCTATTTCTCATTTTTCTGATGTACATGTTGCAGAAACATATTTTGATCATGTAGTTACATATATACATACAGTAAAAATGTCTGTTTCATTCTACTATCTTTCCTATCCCCACATTCCCCCCCCCATCACTTCCCTCTGCCTAACCTAAGGTAATGCTGTTCTTCCCTAGTGCCCCCTGCCTTATTGTGAATTAGCATCCGCATATTAGAGAAAACATTTGGCCTTTGGTTTTGTGGGATTGGCTTATTTCACTTAGCATGATATTCTCCAACTCCAACCATTTATTGGCAAATGCCATAATTTTACTCTTCTTTAAAGCTGAGTATTATTCCATTGAGTATATACCACGTTTTCTTTATCCATTCATCTATTGAAAGACACCTAGTTTGGTTCCATAGTATAGCTATTGTGAATTGAGCTGCTATAAACATTGATGTGGCTGTGTCACTATAGTATGCTGATTTTAAGTCCTTTGGGCATAAACCAAGGGTTGGGATAGCTGGGTCAAATGGTGGTTCCATTCCCAGATTTCTGAGGAATCTCCATACTGCTTACCATAGTGGTTCCACCAATTTGCAGTCCCACTAGCAATGTATGAGTGTATCTTTTTTACCTCTTCCTTGTCAACAATTATTGTTGCCTATATTCTGACAGGCGTGAGCTGAAATCTTAGCGTAGTTTTGATTTGCATCTCTAATTGCTAGAGATGTTGAACACTTTTTCATATATTTGTTGATCAATTGTATTTCTTCTTCTGTGAAGTGTCTGTTTAGTTCCTTAGCCCATTTATTAATTGTGTTATTTGGGTTTTTTTTTTTTGGTGTTAAGTTTTTTGAGTTCCTTGTATGTCCTAGAGATTAATGCTTTATCAGAGATGCATGTGTTAAAGATTTTCTCCCAATCTGTAGGCTCTCTCCTCATGTTATTGTTTCCTTGCTGAGAAGAAACTTTTTAATTTGAATCCATACCATTTATTGATTCTTAATTTTACTTCTTGCATTTTAGGAGTCTTGTTAAGGAAGTCAGATCCTAGGCTGACATGGTGAAGATTTGGGCCTATTTTTTCTTCTATTAGGCACAGTGTCTCTGTTCTAGTGCCTAAGTCTTTGATCCACTTTGAGTTGACTTTTATGCAGGGTGAGAGATAGAGGTTTAATTTCATTTTTCTACATATGGATTTCCAGTTTTGCCGGCACCATTTGTTGAATAGGCTATCTTTTCTCCAGTGAATGTTTTTGGCACCCTTGTTTAGTATGAGATAACTGTATTTATGTGGGTTTGTCTCTGTGTCCTCTATTCTCTACCATTGGCCTGTGATGTATTTCTGATAAGTGAGTAAATCCCTCTAAGCTCAAGGAAGATTTTAACCACTCTCCATACTCATTCATCTTTAGAGTATTTCATCCCTTCATCTAAGGAATGACAAATGCCATTTAAATCGTTGTGAGATAATAAAATAATGAACTGCTTCTGGGAATGTTGAGAAGAAAATCCCATTCAATGTGGTTTTATAAGTAGGCCAGAAGTTTTGGCTAGCTGCATACTAATTTTATAACTTTAAACAATACATTTATCATTTGGGGCCTCAGTTTCCTCATCTGTAAAATGAGGGAGATGGATTCAAATCATTTGTTATTCCACAAATAATCATTTCCTTCTATGTGCACTGTACAGGCATTGGAAGACATAACAGATCCAGTCTTGCTCTTGTGCAGCCCCTCAGAGTAGCATCACTTCTTGATTACTTCCATATCATGCTGGCATTGGGAACTGGCTTAGAACTTTCCTCTCCAACTCCACATTCATTAATTCATGGATTTTAGTGTTCTCTACAGGTCTCAACTTCCTCTGTCTTCAAACTTCTTGACCCATTCCCAACCCTTTTAATACTTAAGTGTATTTTGAACCTGTAGAAACCTTTAGTTTCTTACTCCTATGTTACCTGTATCTGTCTCCTCATTCTCATTTTTACCTATGGAGTCAGGACCCTATTTCTATCATATAAATTACTCTCTCTAGTAATCTATGGTTCCCAATAACACACTCTTCTTCTGCAGCACCCACCAACCAAATTCTAAACCTGGATCAGTACTATAATGAGCTTCAGCTTCAATAGGCACACTGAGTGTTGATAGAGAAGCAAAATGATGTCAGAGTTGGTGTTACCACAAATTCTACCCTAGAGCCACATTTCCGTGGACAACTTCCTCCCCTATTTCTCTCAGTGATCAAACCAGAATACCTACATACCTATTTTAACCTTTCTTTTTTCTTCAGTCTCAGAGGAGAAAACCATCAAACCACCCTTTGAGATCCTATTAGTAATAACCTTTCTTTATTGTATTTTCAACATTCCCTTTCAATTAGTTCCCTTGGGCTCAGCCAATAAACATTTTTATTTATTTTATTTTTTTTAAGAGAGAGAGAGGATTTTTTAATATATATATATAGTTTTCAGTGGACACAAAATCTTTATTTTATTTTTATATGGTGCTGAGGATGGAACCCAGTGCCCTGCGCATGCCAGGCGAGTGCGCTACCGCTTGAGCCACATCCCCAGCCCAACCAATAAACATTTTTAACTCCATTTTAAGGGGGAAAAACTACCCAAATAGTGGACTGTCTTGTACATAGGAGCCCCCTTTCCCCTTTAATTCTGTCACTGTTGATACCCTTGAACAGTTCCATCCTGCATGGACTCTGGACTTGACTGAGTAATTTGCTTTGGCCAAAAGGTCATTAGCAGGTGTGATGTAAGTGGAGGCTTTGGTGAGTGCGTGCATACTGAGCTTCTTTCACTTGGAGTCTAGCAACACATTATATCCTGATGGAGAGAATAGCCATGTGAAATAAGCCCTAGAGCACAAGAGACCATTTTGATAGGAAGGTTTAAGCACATGGACAGAGAAGTGTAGAGTCCCAGTTAGCTCAACCAGATGACCTGACAGCTAAAAAGCACCCAAAGGAGAGACCAGCTGAAGACTCAGTTAACTGATAGGAATCTAAGAAATAATAAATACTTATTTTAAGTCACAGGTTTCAGTGTGATCTGTTATGCAAAGCAGATGATAAAAATAACCCTAAAAATTAAAAAAATAAAATAAAAAATAAACAAACAACAGATCCCCCAGAACATTCCTTTAATTTCTACTCTCTCTACTCTTTCTTGTTTTCTTCTCCAAGTTTTTTGAATAGTCTGGTGTTGCTGCCTGAACTCTTCAATTTCTAAGCTAATAGATGTGCTTCAATAAGGGTTCTCTCTGCTGAGCTAGTCTTGTGGACCCCCTTCCTTGATTTCTATGATGCCTCAAACTCCTTATTCCTCTCTCATCAGATATTTTCCATTCCTTTATTGGCTTCTTCTCCCACCATCTGCCCTTTCATGTCCTCAGGGTCTGTCCTTAGCCAGCTCCCCCCCCCCTTTTAAAAAATACTTCATCCTCTGCCTGGGTGTTCTCTTTTACTGCATGATTTCAGCCACAACTTTATGATACTGATGATTCCTAAATCCAGCTGCTAGATCTGGGTTTGTACCTTATGAACACAATGTAAGAAACAGGCACAGTGTTCTGCCTGTAGACCAGGGAGTGTGTATTCATTTTCTATAAGCACCAAATCATTTTCTGCCTCCATGCCTCAATTCCTGTCTCCTCTGGCCTGCACTAGACTCACCATTGCACACTGCTCTCAACATAGACCTTTTAAAGCACACTGTCCTCCAAGATGTCTTTGTTGATAGTTGCCTATTTTCCCTTCCCATGCTGGGTTAGATATCCCCATTTCACGGCTGTACTCTGAGAATAGATTTCCTTAGAGTTTAGCACATTTTAATTGTTTGTTGATATGTCCCCTCTCCATTTAAATCTGAGGCCCTGGAGGGCAAGGATCATATCTTACTAATAAAGTATCTCCTAGGGGTTTTACAATGTTCAGTGTATCATTTTTTGCCCCGAAATAAATGTTCAATAAGTGATTGTTGAAAGAATGAATTGTAGATTTTCATTTAAATGTTCCCATTTAAGGTTTTCATTTTGGTACCTCTGCATTTTAATTTAATTAATTTTTTTGTGGTTCTGGGGGTTGAGCCCAGGGTTTCACACATTAGGCAGGTGCTCTATCACTGAGCTATACTCCCAGTCCCTGTTTGAGGTTTTCATATCTCTATTGCAAAGGGAAATTGGCCTATAATTGTGTCTGTGTAAGTCAAAAAAGTTTGGAGTCCATGGACATGCTTACCTTATGGAATCAATTGATAGCTCCTAATTTCTCTGGTGTTTAAGTTTTTCAAACATGGAAATGACCTGTTACTGTAAGATTTGACAGTATTCCTGATCCCTGGTGGTAGGGATAGATTTTTTTTTAATGTTTTTTTTCCCATTTATTTTTCCATATTAATCTGAAGCTTTTTGTATCTTGCACTTTAAATTATTTTGTTTATTTTTAGGGAGAAATGTGCAACTACTTGCTATTTTTAAATTTAGTAATGTAATTATGTACAACTATATAATTGAAAATATATTTTAGCTATTTTTATATCATTTTCCTAAATTCTAATTTTGCTTTCTTTTCTCTTAGATTTGCTACTATATTATTTATTTGTTCTTTAAACAAATAAGCTTTCATCTTTATTATTCCCCTCTTATTTTCCTTAGGGTGTGTATGTGTGTGTTCTATTTATAGAAATTCAAATGGAACACTTTTTTTTTTTCCAAAAAACCACTTCATGAATTCAACCCTAAAAATATATTTAGCAGGTAGGCATAGTGGCACACTAGCCATTTAGGAGGCTTAGGTAAGAGGATTGCAAGTGTGAGGCCAGCTTCAGCAACTTAGTGAGAGACCCTAAACAAATTAAGAAGACCCTGTCTCAAAATAAAAAAATAAAAACGGCTGGAGATATGGAGATATAGCTCAGTGGTAAAGCACTGGTAGGTTAAATCCCTAGTACAAAAAAAAAAAAAGAATACGTTTAGCTACATTTCCTATGTTTGCTTATATAAGCCTTCATAATTGTTTTTCTAAATTATCTTATTGTATTATTGATATTTTTCTTTGAACTAGATGTCATATAAGGCTTTTTGATTTATCAACAACCTTTTTACTCCAAACTTAATGATTTTGCACTTTATTATGTTATGATCACTTATTATGATCCACATAATTCCTACTAGTTTGAATTTTTTGAGAGGGTCTTGCAAAAAAGTATTTTTGAATTTCTATTAATTAAGTATAATTTATTAATTGTGCCTTAAAGTTATATTGTCATATTCATATTATCATATCATCTAATTCTTCTCTGGTACATCTTCTATTTAATCTGTTACAATTTAATTATAGTGTATTAAAATTTTCACTGGAGTTGTATGTATGTGTATGAGTGTGTGTGTGTGTGTGTGTGTATGTGTTCGAGATAAAGGTTAGGGACTGGGAATCTTGGAAGACTGCCTGGAGGGATGGTGCTAATATATGCATAGTCTAAAACCCAAGGAACTAAATATACTAAGGTAGGAAAAGTTACACCAATCAACTTTCCTTTTGTCCTATATGTCAGTTTCATTGCAGTTACTATCCTGTGTTATAATTTCTTGTTTGTATTCTCCATCAGACTAATAGCCTTGTTCATTACAATTATCCCAATAGACACTCAATAAATATTTGTTCACCAAATAGATAAATAAAATATCGTTGGATTCTCTCTTTTCAAATGAATGTGAGATTCCATGGTCTCTACCATGGTACCAGTCTAATTGCTATATTTGCTCTGACTTCAGAGATTTCATGACATGCTTTCTCAGAGTTTGTTTTCTATTTTTGTGCTGACATGTATATTCTGTTTATTTTTAGCTATTTGGAAGTTAATCACCATATTGTTGATCCTCGTAATAATTTCCTTTAAACATCTTACATTTTTTTTTTGTTTAGAATCTTTTGACCCACTTTTATGGCCAAAAAATATGGCATACTTTGTAGTTTCCCTTTTCTTTTTCCTACTTTTCTTATTCTTCTAAAATTTAAAATATCAGATAATAGGTATATTAGTTACATATTGTCATATGACAAATAACCTAAAATCAACTGATTTAAAGCAACAAACATTCATTATCTCTCAGGCCAGCTTAGCTGTGTCCTCTGTCTCAAGGTCTCTTATAAGTCTGCAATCAAGGTGTTGTCTGGAGCTGCAGTCATCTCAAGGCTCAATTGGGAGAGGATTTGTTTCCAAACTCACTCATGTGGTTGTTGGCAGCCTCAGAAGATCCACTTCCAAGCTCACTCACATGGCTGTTGGCAGGCATCAGGTCCTGGCTGGCTGTTGGCCAGAGGTATCAGTTTCTTGCCACATGGGTCCATCCATGGGGCAGCACACAACATGGCAGTGCTTGGATGCTTAGAGCAAGCAATGAAGAGAGAGAGAGAGAGAGAGAGAGAGAGAGAGAGAGAGAGAGAGAGAGAGGTAGAGAGAGAAATGAGGGCGGGGGGACGGGGAGGGAACGCAAGACCTTGTAACCTAATCTCAGGAATGATATCCCATTACTTTTGCTATCTTTTTTATGTTAGAAGACAGTGAAGGTCCAGTCCATCTTGTGGGGGAAAGCTGGAATACCAGGAGGAAGGGGTTATGGGAAGCTATTTTAGATGTTGCATTTCACAGTTGAAAACTTTCTCTCCTTATCTTTTCAGTAGATGTATTAATTATTGAGACATCAAGAACACTCTTTCCCAAATACTTGTAAAAACTTAATGTAGATTTTTACACTTATCTCCATAACTTAATTTCAGTGACAATTATTTCTTTTCAATTATGCCTTCCCAATAGTTCTCCCATTGATTCTAAACACAATGATTTGAATACTCTTGAATACTCTCCATGAATAGCACTGAACTTGTTAGTATTTTCAGTCTCCACAAATCTTAGAATATTGCCTTTATACATGAATAACCCATATCCAGGAATGGAATCATTGAGTGTCACATCTGAAAATGCTTTTTTTTTTTTTTTTGGCCTTTTAACCAGAGTAGTTTCAGAAGAAATATATGAAACAAGCCTGATTTCAACTTATTTAAATATGATCTTCTCCCATACTCCAACTTATTATCAACTTATAGGTTACTTTTTTCCCTTGAGGTTTAAGAATGCACAAGGATTTGTATTAATATTGTTTCCCTTTTAATTGACCTTATCTGAGATAAAGTCAGTCCTCTTGATTTCTAGTACCAGGTTCCCTCCCTGCCCCCAAATACTGTGAGTATTGATAATCAAACTTTAACCATTTTTTCCTTTTTCATCATGAATATTTTATCCATGGGTTGATTGTTAGGTCAGTGTCCTCTTCTTTGTATCTATTGTCTTCTTTTAAATATTTTATTGACTTATTTTACATTTTATATATAATTCTTGATACTATCATTTATTTGGGTGAATAGATTTTTAGTAGTTTTCATTCTGATTTTAATGAAGACCCAGTTTCAGCTCTTGGGGATTCAATTTTGTTATATTCTCTTTTAATGCTGACTTGTTCACTGATGTGATGAATTCCCTTATCTCATTGGAAATATAAAACAGGTTTATCTTAAAGTTAACCTACTTCAGGAGGATTTTTCCTTTGGGGAACTCTTACATACTCTTTAGAGCTGCAAAATTTTTTCATAGGTCCCATGTTCCTTCTCCTTTGAGTTTTATTTTTTTCTAAAAGTCTTTACTGTACTTGACTGGAAGACCCGAGGGACTAGACTGCTTAAAAAACCCACATCCCATGATTCATTTGAACATGGAGAGCTCTCTCTGGGACTAGCGCCAAAGGTTCAATCAAAGGCTGCCAATGACTCCCTTAGGAAGTTCCTGAATCTGAAAATGAAGGATAGACCAGGAATAGCTGCAGGTTAGCTAACTTAAATCTTTCTTGGAATAGGACTAGTGTATAAATCAATCAATACATGCAGGTCACTCATCTCTCCTCTGCTGAATGGCTGAACAAAGAGAATCTAGGGCAGACCATGTTCTTTCTTATTTATGCTGGTGAATTATTTCTTTGTTTTGGCTCATGTTTCAACACTTCTTCTTTATCTTATGCTTTTTCAGGTAATTTCTGGTCCAAATTTACAGTCTATATTTAATCTACCAATATATTTCTCCCTATTTTGGGCTTTCCGTCTTTCCTCACATCCCATCCCATCCCATCCCTCTGGGTTCATTTTTCTTCTCACTGAAGTAAATCCTTTGGTAGTCTTTTCAGTGAGGATCTATGCACTGCAAATGCCTTTGGACATTATAAATCTGAAAAGCCTTTACTTTTTTCTCTTACACATGAATGATAGTTTGGCTGTGTGAAGAATTCTGAAGTGTTTTTTTTCTTGTAACATTGATGATATTTCATTAGAAATTGTATGACTTCTGATATTTCTGATGAGTGGTTTGCTGTTGGTCTAACCATCATTTTATAGCCAGTAATCTATCCTGCCTCTTCCATAGCTTTGATTACTTTCTATATCCTTGATTTTTTGAAGTTTTGTAATAATGTAAGTAGGAATAATTTACATTCACTTTTCCTGCTCAGGATTTCAATATGAGGAAAAATTCCCAGTCAACATTTATTTGATTATTGCTCTCCCTCATTTCCTCTATTTTTTTTTTTACTCTAAACTACTCTTAGAAATCTACTTAGAAATCTCTAATCATTATCTGGATTTCTGAATTGCTCTTGGATAATTGTTTTTACCTTTGTCATGCTATGCTTGATTCTGAATAAATTTTTGCTGCTTTTTCTTAGTGTGATATTTTTCTTTTTGTGTCCATTACAGATTTTTTTTACATTAATGAACGCATTTTTCATTTCTAACATTTATTGTAATTATTTTTAAATTTTCCTCTTATTTCACTTCTGCCTACTTTTGTTTTATAACTTTTTATTCTTTTATGGATGTTATTTCTTCATTTATTTCTTTGAAGACTCAAATAGTTATTTTAATGTAATTTTTACCTCTATTATTGTCATTTCATCTGGAATGAATTTATCTACTGCTTATTGATTTAGAACTTCATGAAAGAGTGGAGATCAAACTTAAGATCACTGTAAAACAGAGATTAAGGCGGGACTCCCCTACTCACTAATGAAGCCTGAAAAAAAAAATTCTGCCACCTGGACCTATAGTTTTGAAAAAGTCACATATCTAGGGAGATGGGGAAAACTCTGTCTTGCATCCGGGGCCTGAGAAAAGTCATCATTGCTCAGAGTTTGGATCTGTGCTGTTCTGCAATGATCCCAGCTTTGGTTCCCCTTCTCTCATGGGATTTTTTAAAATCCATCAACTCTGTTTACCACTTACAACTTTGTATTTCTGATAATTTTTTAGTCCATGAATGTGCAAAATAAGCACATTCTTTTTGACTATGACTATTATTGTTATTGTGTTTATACATTTTATCTGTTATTGTCATATGTTTAGAGTTGAAGAGGAACTCAGAATATGAATTTCACTTGATTTTGACTTTAAGTCCTGCTTCCAAATGTATAATTGATTTTAAATGTTCAGTATCAATTTCATGTCTTTAGTGTGTCTGCCTTTCAATACAATATTCTGGTTTCCAATAACAATTTAAAAACTCACTTACAATAAGCATTTGATATGATTCTTTAATCTTGAATCTCTAACTTATATCTATGTTAAAAATTAGCAAAATCATATTATATATTATTCTCCAAACTACTGCTTCTCTCAAAACTTAAATGCCTTTGAACTTGTGGATGTATGTCAAGGTATGTGACTACTCTATTGAACAACTCAGTGTAAGTTATTTTCAGTTTTTGTTTATACAGATTTGGTTGCATTTCTTAGGCAGAGGTGTTTGATGACTTTGCTCCTGGACCAGTGCATTATTGGGGCTTGAGGCTAATAAAGTGCACTAAACATAGGTCTGCAGATGCCCTCTCTTCATCCAGGGTGGTTTGGACATCAGTGAACACTTGTATTATTCCAACAGTGTCCACTAAACATCTGCATGATTGCCAGAACACATTTGGAAGTGGGGAGGATGATGTCCCTGCCAGTGACCAAGGGAAGAATTTGAGGATATAGCCAATCACTCAGATGTTCTTTTCCCTTTCACAGTTGCCAAGATACAGCTGCAACCTCTCCTCCTTGCTTCCTTGGCCCCAGGCTGTATGCACATGTGTGCCTGTGAGCATGTGTGTGTTTGTGTGTATGAATGTGTATGTTCTCTCCAATCTTCTTTACTTGTAGGTACAAGATAAAAACTTTTCAGAGAGCTCTCTTTGACCACTATTATCCAATCTAAAAGGGCTCCTGTCTAGGACTTAATACGAGGTATTGGGAGCATAAATATGAAGGGTGTTATAAAAGAAAGAGCTTTGGGGCTCATACTAGAAGCTAAATCCACATTATCATGGACAATGAAACTGAGTAGCAGGCATCCTGGTTTTTTTTGTGCAGTCCAGAAGATTGGTCTTACCCCACCAGCCTGTATGTATTCTGAGATAGATAAGGCCACGGAATGAAGAATGTTTGAGTAAATGTGGCCAGGAGAAGTAGTACTTTACTACTCTACAGTTCACTTCCATTTTCTGTTTTGATGGTTTAAGCTTAGAAGAGTCAGATGTATAAATTCATCAGTGCCTGCCATGACATTTGCACTATATGAGGAAAAGAAGGGATTTGGTTCATATCCCTAAGTTCTCTTTCCTATTTTGCTAATCTCATTATATTGGAGTTCTGACAAGTGACTTTCTTGATTCTTGTCCCTATTACAAGAAAACTTTGATATTTTTATTATATTCCACTCTATTCTACCCTATTCTATCAGAGTCCATTTTTTTTTACATTTTTTTTTGTTGTAGATGGACACAATACCTTTATTTTATTTGTTATATTTTTATGTGGTGCCAGATATTGAACCCAGTGTATCACGCATGCTAGGCAAGCACTCTACCACTGAGTCACAACCCCAGCCCCCAGAGTCCATTTCATCTTAGAAAAAGCCTAAAAATATCTATCAATGGATGAATGGATAAACAAGATGTGGTATATACATACAATGGGATATTATTCAACCTTAAAAAGGAAATTTATGACATGCCAAATATGGATGAGTCTTGAAGACATTATACTTGGTGGGGAAATAAGTTTACAGAAGAGACAAATACTGTATGAGAGAGAGAGAATGGTGGTTGCTGCAGGCTGGGAGGAGGGATAAATGAGAGGTAGTTGTTTAATGGGTATAGATGGGTATAGATGGAAGCATCTTGGAGACTGGTTGCTCAACAGTGTGAATACACTGAACATTACTGAACTGTACACTTAGAAATGGTTAAGATGGTAAATTTATATAATATATATTATATAAATTTAGAACTTAAAAATCCCCAAACAACACAGTGGAGTATTATGACAAAGCAAGTGGGCATACGTGGGAACATCTAGCAAGGAGCTCAGTCTGGAGGATCTCCCCTGAGGAAGTAGTGTGTGCACCAAGACCTAAGGAATTAATGAAGTTAATCGCAGAACATGTCCAGGGTAGGGGCTGAAGAAAGCTCTAGACAGCAAGGGAAACTATGAATAGGTTAAGCAGCCATTGCCCAGTCCTTATCAAACACTGTGTGGGTTACTGCAGTCAAACAGTTTCCTGTTTTCAGTCTTTTTCTACCTACATACTGATGCCAGGTTAATTTTTTCAGAACACCACCTGGATCCTGTCACCCTCCCACTTTCCTGGCTAATCCTGCTAGAACCTTTTTTTTTTTTTTTTTTTTTTTTTTTTTTGCCTGCTGAATAACCCCTCTGCCTGGCACTCAGGCCTTCTTCACCCAGCCCCACCCTGGCTCTTCAGAGTCACTCTTCCGTTACTCCCCCGTGTGAACTCTTGCACCAGCCATATCCCTCTATTATTGTTCCCTGAATGCAGTTCATTAGTTCCTGAACTGGCACCTTTGCTTATGTAATTTTTCCTTTCAGGAGCACCCTCCCTCTTCTCCTCAGGCCTGGGTCCTTTTTGTTCCTTCAAGTACCATCTTCCACTCCTCAAGGATCATTCCCTTTCTGGATTCTGCAATACATCATTTCACGTTTGCTCTTTGGTCTGTTAACTTCACCTTTCTCCTCCCCACCTTCACATGCATTACCTGGGAACCATGACTTACTCATGTCTGAATCCTTAGTGGTACATCCAAGGGGCTAATAACAGCACTTAACACATAACAGTCACCCACTGATAATTATTACTTATGATCAGTAGCTTATTGCCAGCCAGTGGGAGCTGGCAGACCCGAGGCTGATGTTCACCAGGGAAGCAACTTATTTACCATCAGCACTGCCCCCCTCCCACCTCTAGCACCATTCTATCTGCTTCTGACATTCTTGAGCTGCACAACTCTTGACCAGGCCCTCCAGATGCTTAACAGGATTATCTGCCTAACAGCACAGCCCTCCCAGGCGAGCAACTTCATCTGGGAAGATGCAGGGGCAGGAACAGGCACAAATGCACATTTTCCTAAAGCTCAGAGGGACAGACACATTGAAGAGACACTTTGGGGTGTGAGGGGTGCCAGGTGGAGGACCTGCACTGATTTGAAGCTAAGTGAGTAGTTTAACTCAGGAGACAAGTCAGGTCCACAGACTGGAGTTGTGCAGAGCAACTCACTGACCAACTATTAGATTGGCAAATACAACCAGTCGGTTGTGGGCTGGAAAGGAGTGGGGGCGGAGAGTGAGGAGGCGGGGTGTTGGGAAATCCACCTGGATGCCATCAGTCTTGCCAGAGTAAACAGAGCTGACAGGAGTACTTGCCGGCAGCCTGGTACAGGTTAGGGGGGGTCACTGAAGCGGCCCAGTGACCCGCCTGCCTTAAGGTAGAGACGCTCTGGAATCTGTCACAAAGGACAGAGCTGTTTCCTGGCATTCCACACAATTGGGAGTGCATACACTTTTAAAATGTTTTAAATGTAAATCTGAGCTGGGATCAAAAACACACATTTAAAGCAAAACAAATAAAAAAGATCCCCTCCCCCTACCTCAAAGTAGGACCCATATTATAGATGTCATTATCAATAAAAAATAATTTTTCAAAAGGTTCCTTCTCAGTTTTCTTGAAGGTAGAGGATTTAGAAGAATCATCACATTTATAAGGAGAAAACTACCACTTAATTATCCATAATTTTCTGGCACAACAGAGAATCTAACTTAGTTGAAGGTCCTTTATTGAAATCCTGTAATAAAATGGAAAAAAGCATATGATAATGTTGGAAACTTACTTCATAAGAACAACAACAACAACAACAAAAAATCCCCAAACATTCAATTCTTAGAGAGTACAAGTGTGACAGTGATTACTGGCATATTTAGCATACTTCACAAGAGAATTCCACAAACTACACAAAGTGAGAGAGAAATTGTGAATAAAAGAGTTGAGTAACCAATAAGGAATTTTTTTGAATTGAAAACACCAGTAAGAGTATTGTTTATTCTTCCCTTCTGCTGGCACCAATGGGGGCCTTTTATGTGCATTGACTGACAGGAGTGGAGGAGAGCTACCCAAACATTGAAAGTCATGGCTAGGCCTCTCTAGCCCAAAAGATAACTCAAATGGTGTCTTGTAAGGCTGAAGAAAAACACTGCTTAAACCTGCCTGTACCCTCTATGATGTCCCGCTGATTTGTTATGTCACCTTGGGCAAGTCACTTCACCAGCCCCTGTCTTGTTTCTTCATCTATAAAACAAAGATAGTAAACCCCTGGTGCCTCCCGGGTATTCCTGGCACTAATGAAGGCTCATAAAGTGCTTTGAGATCCTTAGGATGAAAGTCTCTTCAGAATAGTAAAGCTTGATTATTATGCTGCAAACATGACATTCCCATGAAAACCTTGGTCAGACTCTTACCCCACCTCTCAGGGAAGATTTAATAGTGGAGAGTTGTAATAAGTTCTTAAAGGACGGAGACCTCCATTACTGGTATAAATACACTGTAGTGAACTAGTATATTAAGGGCTATTATCATGAATAATTCAAGCCAAGTTCTACTTACGGATTAATGAACCACATGTATGTTGTGATGCAGTGGATTTTCATTGTGGTTTTCCCTAACTGGCTAATGTCACAACATTTATTTATTCTCAGTGGATACTCCAGTTTGCATAGATTAGCAGGTTTGCTTCACATGACAGGTCGGCAAAGTGAACTTCTGAGGGCTACTTAGTTGCCTACTCTAAGAAATAAACCCAATTAGAGGTCTCTTCCCTTCTCAGTACAGAAGAGGAGGTTCATTAATGATAATGAGGGCTTGAACTATACTAGGCCTTAAGTTTGTAATTAATCTTGTACAGACCTTCCCTCTTGAAAATATTGAAGAATATCAAAGTCATGAACATCGCCCCCGGCTAAAGCACATGCACGTGAAAAAGGGAGGGCAGGCTCATGCACAGGCATTTGGCTGATCTTGGACAATGCTACTTCTGATGATGCATTTGCTTTGGAAAGTGCAACCATAATTAGCTCAAATGAAAGCCTTCAGATAACTCACCAAGTATGGATACTAAAAATCCATAATTTCTATATTCAGTAACATTAAGAAAGATGTCCAGAGTAAGGGACAAAATGTGAATTTTAAAAGGCATGCCTAAAAAGAATTATGGATCCTGATGTATATTAATTAGTAGAATGACTAATAACTATCCTAAGACAATTTGAAACAAATGTCCAAAGTATTAGTATATTAATGTTACATTGTGTGCTCCTTTTTTGTGATTTCTATCTCTTCCTGTGACTTTTTCCCCCCAATGATGCTGCCATTGGAATCAGCCAATTTAATATAACTAGTTATGCCAGTGTGCTCATGATTGTATATAGTGAGAGAGGAAAAAGAGATTACCTTTTGCTAGAGATAAGGGTTACTTTAAGATTTCTGGAATGTTTTTTGAAAAGGGAAAGGTGCTGGGAAACAGAGGAGGGATGTTGCCATATTGCTGAGCTCTGTCTTTGCAGCTGGGAAACTCATGAGCAACTGATCTGATGGTCCAAAATACTGAAAAAATAATTAAGGCCATTCACAATCATGAGGTTTATAGATAAGCAGGATAAACTAACCTTCAAAGGAATCTTCAGTTCTTTTCCTGACTCGGAGCCAAGTTTTCCAAATACATGCAGTGCTATGGTACACCTCCATGCCTTTGCTCAGCAAGTACTTCCACCCACCTACTTCTCTGTCTGGGAAACTCCTACTTATCCTTCCATGTGCAGGTCCAAATATCTCCAGCTTTGTAGAATTTTTCTTGATGTTGCAGAGTTAGAGACAGATGCTTCCCTGTCCATGATCTCATAACACTCAGTTTCTGACTCCTACTATGCTGTGTGGTATCTTACTGCAAGTTATTTCAGGGTCTATTTCCCCCTTGAGGCTTGAGCCCAAGCATTGGGACCACATCTTAATCACCTTTGTTGTCACAGAGTTGATATGAGAAAGTGCCTGGTGCCCAATACAAGTTCATGGACTCTAAATTCAAATATTTACCAACCCATGTGACAAAGGCATAGACCTATCAGAGCAAAGTGGGCTGTAAACAATTATCAGGGCTGTTCTGGAATATAGCCCTCTACCAACTGCAAAAGTGGTACTGAAAGTTTATTGAAATAAATTCAATGTAGCCTGAGTTATTGAGTGTATGATGGGGCTATTATGCCCATAGGACTAGGTGTCACCATTTTCCCATCTGTGTAAATGTAAAATGTAAAATGGGAGAGTAGAGTAATACCTTCTTCATGTTGTTATTATATGTCTAAGATGTATATAAGTAGATTGACTCTGTGACAGTGTCCAAATCTATTAAAAGCTCTAGATTATTGTCTCCCAAATCATCAGGAATGGCATGGGGAGGTTGGCCTGGAGCATATCAGACGAGGTTGAAGGTAAGGGTCTTGGTGAGGTAGGTGGTCCTTATATTGGCCATGTGGTACAGCAGCAAGTAGAAAGAGGCAGCCAGTTTGGAGGCAGGCAGTGCCAGGTGGGACACATGTGGGCACCACTTTTCAAGGGCAGTGGTTCTCACATTAACTATACATTAAAATCACCTGGGGTACTTTAAAAACTTCCTTTGCCCAGGTTGCACCTCTGGTGAATTAAGTTAAGATATTTGGGGTAGGGCTCAGATATGGGTGTTTTCTAAAACTCCTTTGGATGATTCTGGTGGACAGCCAAATTTGAGAATAGAGTCTAAAGCCTAGAGAGGTCCTAGATATACATGCCCACAGAGGCCTGGCAGCTCATGTGACTGAGTCCTATGTAAGACAAATGGGAGCAGTGAGGACTGTGGTAAACTGGAAAGCACATGTCCTAAAGATTTCCAACATCTAAAAAATGAATTCACTGTTCAAGCCAAATGAAACACAGCTGTGAGCTGGATTTGGCCTATGGACTATTGGTTTGTAAATGCTGCCCATGCTAATATTGCCTGGGAGGTCATGGAAGTTTCTCAGAATAGGTTAAAACCAAGGCTCAGGAAGTGCTGCTGAAGCCATTAGCTGTATGCTTCCCAAGGTTTTCCCTGCACTCCATTCTCTCCAAGTGGTATCTCCTAGATGCTATTGTTAATTGGCTTTTAAAATTTATTTTATATGCTATTATATTTCTCTTCAGATGCCCAGATAGTACATTTTAAAGTGCTACTGCAGCACATGCCCATGAAGGTTGAATTTCATCTTGGCAAATGTTTTTCATGGGGATTATTGGTGACATGACTCTTGAGGCTATTGTATAAGTTCTACTGTACAAAGGGAAGTAAATCAAGTCAGTCACTCATTCTTGAAACAAAATCGTCAGGTGTTCTTCAGGCCAGCTCGTATTCTTTTTATTTCTTTGTGCCAGGAATAGAACCCAGGGGAACTTAACCACTGAGCCAATCCTTTTTATTTTGAAAGGGCCTCACTAAGTTGCCGTGTCTGGCTTTGAACTTGTGATCCTCCTGCCTCAGCTTCCCGAGTTGCTGAGATTACAGCTGTGTGCCTCTGCACCTGACCCAGCTCTTGTTTTCAAGACCATCCTTTTGCAGCATGGGGATTCTCTTTCCTGGTAGAGAGGATTGTAATGTATTCACTGCAAGAACATGCTGTAGGTGACAATTTTTCCCCCTTCATATTTGGGGTTGAACCTATAGCCTTGCTTGCAACATGCTAAGCAAGCACTGTACCCTCTACTACTGAGCTTCCTCCCTAGCCTCCCTTTGGACTACGTGCCACTTGTCCCAAATACAACCTCTAGTGTGTTCTTTTCACATTTTTAGGGTTCAGAAGTCCTTGAATAAACTGGGTGTGGCCTGAACAAGGCTGAACAAGTCCTGTCACATTTTCCTCCCAACTCATCCCCACCCGTTATTAGTAAGCAATTCCCTTACTGCGCTGAGGCCTCAGCAAAGTCCTTATCATAGGGTCACAATAATTCTCATCAGATTTTGCCCCTGGGTAAGGATGACCCAAATTTCATTTCTCTTTTCATTTCTTTTGCAGGTCTCTATAGTCATTGTAGAGGAATTAAAATCATCAATTTCCCATCTGTAATATATGAATTTATTTCAAGAACTTCCCTGTTTTGTGTTGAATTGTTATTCTTCTCTCAGATTTGCAATTTATCTTTAGCAAATGAAACTACTCATATCAATAGCAACCTACCACAATGAGAATTACATAGAATAATTGAATGACTGATGTCTCACTCTGGACCATATTCATCATGGGCTAACAACTGGCAGAGATTTATGGGGAAAGCTGAGGATAGTGAATGATTCCATTTTTAGTTTAGCTGAACATTTTTGAACATCTTTCCTTGTAGTGCCAGTCACTGTGTTGGAAGCAGGGAACAGAGATGAACAAGTAAGTTCCTGCCCTCAGGGAGCTCTCTGAATAGTGGGGTGATCCAAAAGTGCTCAACATGCCAGTGCTCTAACAAAGGGGTGTATGTACAAAGTGCTATGGGAGCACAAGAAGGAAGTGACTAACTCTGCCGTGGGGCACAGGGAAAGTCTCAGAGAAGCTGGGACATCAGGGTTGGGCCTCAAAGACACTCCCTTTCCCAGCATGAGCCTGACTCCAACTTTGGGGACAATGTCTTCCCTTAGGGGAAAAGCTGGTGTTGGGCCCCATGCCTGGCTTCCCAGGTCTCTTTTCCCAGATACCTTTAAGGGGAGAAAAGAGGGCCAACATAGGCTTTAAAGATCATTCCTTTTCCTCCTCCTAAAAGACTATTTTCTTTATTCATTATAAAGAGTAAAGGGAGGGAACTGGGCATTGATGGTCAGACTCATAAATAAGATGGTAGAACAAAAGAAAGGATAGGAATGAAAGCCATGGTGTACCAAGGTTGGGGAAAGTCGGTAGAAGTGGTCCATAAATCCAGCAGGTTGGAGTCTTTTATTACTGACATTATTTAGAATTGTGGGTGCATAGAGATAATTATAAACAGACTTTTAGCTAGTTTTATTACTGTTTTTAAATTCTCTATGGACAATGAAGCCTCTTTTTCCCTGCACCCCAGGTGGACTTCTCCATTCGTCACCAAATTAATTAACTTTCAAAAAGTTAGGACAAAATTGAACATTTAAGACTGATTTGGGACTTCTAACAGGTTCTGGCTTTTGTTGTGCCTAGCAGATAGCAGCTGGTGGGAGAAATTATGGCCTTGATCTGCAAATTTTGACCCCTTCCCAAGGATATAGTGCTGTGAGGGTCCATCACACCAAAAGCCCAATGGTTGTTCAACCCTCCCTTGCTCCTCAGATGCGAACTGATAGGACAGTGGATTGGGGAGCAGGAAAGGAGACCAGGGCTCCATTGAACCTCATATCCCTAGGTTCAGAAGCAGAGAGCTTTGAGAAGATACAGGACGTTTCTCTGGGACCACTATGGCCCTCTCATGAAGAGTAATCCTAACCCTTACGGAGGCCAAGAAGTTTTCCTTTTGACAATGGCAAGATATTTGTTTCAACCCAGAAGTATAGAGTTGTTAAAAAGACTTTGAAAAGACTCTTCAACCAGAACGCTTAATTTTGGACCTTATGAGTTTGAGCAAGTTACTTAATTTCTCTGTGCCTCAGTTTCTCATTCTAAGATGGATATAATAGTTGTACCTCTCTTAGAGGATTGTGATGAAGAAGAAATGGGTTTTTATGTTTGAAATTCTTGGAACAGAACTTGGCAAATAGTAAGTAATAAATAAACATCATCTGTTGTTTTTAGTGGAAATTGAGTCCCATTAAAAGTTGCTCAAGTTTGATACGTTAGCTGCTATGTGTTCAGTGTGTTTGGGTCTCTGAATTCTATATTAGATAGCTAGGGAAACAAAAATCTCTCTAGAATCATCTTTTCCTTGAAGTTGACAAGTTTCCTGAGGAGCAGAGTATATTGAGTTGGCAGAACTATATTATTATGGTAAGAATACAACATAGAGAATGTTATTTCCAGATGACATCAGAAAGAGTGGAACTCCCAAAGCCATTCCCATTTTGTTCTGCGGTTTAAGTCTTGTTCCTGGCTTCCATTTTCTTTATATCACAGTGTATCTCAGAAAACGAAATGTCCACTTCAATTTTACTTACATTCCTCTTTAGAGTAAGACATAATTGTTTCTGTATTACAAAAGCACTATGTAGTACTTGTAAAAAAAATGAAACAAAGCAAATAAAACATATAGCTTAAAGGAAGGAAAACTCATTCTTGTCTCCTTACCCAGGGACTCTCAATTATGCCTGAGTGCATAGGCTTCTGGATCTTCCACATCACATATACAGCTCTTCCAACAAAAGTTGTATTGTATATATTATTTTCTCACCTATATTTTCCTCTTAACAATATATTGCAAACATCTTTCATGGCAATGCATCTATAACATAATTTTAAATGGCTGAATAGTATTTTGTTCGATAAATGGACCATCTTTTCACAAAATTCTTATTTATTATTGAACACACAATTCCTTTCCCATTTTAAGAATCTTAGAAAGAGTTGCCAAACTACCATCTGGGGGCTGATTGTTTGGACACATCCTCAACTATTTCCTTAGGATAAATTCATGTAAGCGGTATTGTGGATTTGCAGACTACCTATATGTCACAGGTTGGTTGCCAGATTATGCTCCTGGAATTCAGGACCATTGAAACTCTCATCTGTGAACTATTTTTTTAAAAATTATTTAGAGATATTTACGAAGGAAATAAATTAGTGAAAGGAAGACCAGTAGAGAAAGGAGAATATGGGCAAGAAGGAGAGGAATGAAAGGGGTTGGGGACCAGGAACCAAAATGAAGTAAATTAAATTCCACACGTTTAGAGTAAGAAATAATTGATTTTGTAAAAATGAACCCAACTATTATGTATAACGATAATGCACTAATAAATGAAATTAAATTTAAAAATTCTTTGCCAATTTATGAGGCAAGAAAAATCTTTGTGGAGCTGGGGTTGTGGCTCAGTGGTAGAGCATTCGCCTAGCACGAGTGAGGCCATGGGTTCAATCCTCAGCACCACATAAAAATAAATAAATAAAACAAAGATATTATGTCCACCTACAACTAAAAAATAAATATAAAAAGAAGAATCTTTGTTTAATTTACATCCTTTTATAGCTAATTAGATTGAATATTTAAAATGTTTTCCAGCCAATGTATATGTCTGCTTCTAAGAACTACCTGTTCATGTCCTTAGTCTTATTTTTTCCTAAACTAACCTCAAACTGAAAGAGCAAGGTTATTGATGCTGCCATGTTTGTTTCAAATATTGTTTTATAGTTTACTATTTAACTTTCAAATTTAAGTTTCTTTAAACACATGAAGTCAAATCTACGATCTTCAGTTACTCTAAGAATACAAGGAACTAGAGTTGTAGCTCATTGGCAGAGTGCTCGCCTAGCATGCGTGAAACACTGGGTTTGATCTTCAGCACCACATAAAAATAAATAAATAAAAAATAAAGGTATTGTGTCCATTTACCTCCAAAAAGAAAAAAAAAAAAGGACACAGCTCGTTTATTAAAAGAAAGAATATATAGAGAGCCTCTTATCTCTTCTTCTGGTAATCTTTTGTTATATTTTTACATTGAGATCCTCATCATAGATCATAAAATTCTTCAGGTTAATGTGTAGAATTTAATGATTTTTAGTATATCCATAAGGCTGTGCAACTACCACCATTATCCAATTCTAAAACATTTTGTCACTCCTCCAAAGAAACCCCACATCTATTAGCATCACTCCTAATGCTCCCTAGCCCCTAGCTTTTGAAAACCACTAATCTACTTTCTGTCTCTATGGATTTGCCTATTCTGGATATTTCATATAAATGAAATCTTATGCTATGTGGCCTTTTGTGTCTGGTTTCTTTCACTTAGCATAATGTTTCCAAGATTCATCAATGTTGTAAGATGAATCAATATTTTGTTTCTTTTTATAGTTCCCATTGTATGTATATAATACATTTTGTCTATCCTTTCATCGATTATTGTAATTGTATAGAACATTTTCTAGTAAGGAATACTGTACCTCAGTGGTTCCAAAGACATTCAGCCTTGCCTGGGAAATTGTTAGAAATGCAGTTTTCAGATCTTACCCAAGACCTACTGAATTATATAACCTTTGGGGATGGGGCCTGGCAACCTGTTTAAACAAATCTGTCTTGGACTCTGATCCACGATTGTCTGAAACCACTGGTATACTTCTTCTTTAACATTGTTTTTGTTTTTCTAGATTTATTAATTCCTCTATCAGAAATGTAGAGAATGTGTTTTAGAATGCAAGTCCAGGTTTCAATTCTATAAGTTGTCAAAGTTGTCCTGAAGTCTTCTACCCATATTTGTTGTTGTTGTTGTTGTTGTTATTATTATTATTTCTTTTTTGAGGTGCTGGGAATCAAATCTAGGGCCTCTTGTATTCTTGGCAAGCACTCTACCACTGAACCATTTCCCTGTCCTACACATACTTTTTTCATTTTTGGGATCAAGATTTAACTGGTATTTTAAAATTTCCTCTCTTTTGTCTCTCTAATTTATAAACCTAGTCTTGGGTTTTAGATCCAGATTATTTTATTTTATTTTTTGCAATACTGAGGATTGAACCCAGGGCCTCTTTTGTGATAGGCAACTTCTCTACCACTGAGCCATACACCCAGCCTTTATTATTTTGTATGCTTTTATTAGTGTATTATAGTTGTATATAATAATTGGGCCCTTATTATTTTTTAAAGGTAGACTTTTTTCAAGAAAACAATGTCCATGTTTATATTCAATTTTATTTTATTTAAAAGTTTATCTATTTTACCTAGTTTCAGGGCTCATCTTAATTTTCCTGTTTTTAGACTTTTAATTTTCTTTCAAGCTCTGAATTATTAAGAGCACAAAAACTACAGTTCTCAACATACATTGCTACAGGGTTCTCTTGTTTCAACTGCCTCACATCACATCTTGGGATACACAATGTGTCATCAAGTGTCCACCACCTAACTGCCAGTGTGTCCCTTCTCTGTATGGAAATAGAGATGGTTACACTGGGTGGTGTGTGGTGGGCAACTGCTTGATTTCCTGGTGGTAATAGGAAAGTACAAATATCTTCCTATCTTTTTCTTTTTTTTGAGAGAGAGAGAGAGGAGAGAGAGAGAGAGAGAGAGAATTTTTAATATTTATTTTTTAGTTCTCGGCGGACACAACATCTTTGTTGGTATGTGGTGCTGAGGATCGAACCCGGGCCGCACGCATGCCAGGCGAGCGTGCTACCGCTTGAGCCACATCCCCAGCCCCCCTATCTTTTTCAATTGGTCTCTGTTTTGAAAAAAGAAGCTAGGTAATTTCATGACCTAAAAACCTTAAAAAAAGTAAGGTCATAACATTTCTTCTCTGACTGACTTATGTTTAATATCCACTCTTTCAGGATTTTGTGCCTTTTATTATGGTCTGTGTCTTCAGCATTGTGAATTAAAAAAAAATTCTTTCACCATGTGTTCATGGCAAGTCAGTGATATGGGGATGTGGTGGACACTCTGATTGAGTGGCCCATTTTTTTTTTTTTTTTTTAGAGGCTCATGTCTCAGGAGAGAATCCTCTATGCCAGGTCCAGGAAACATGGCAACATTTCCACTGCATTTTGCTTTAATGTCATAGTTGGACTGAAAAGGACAGTGATGGTAGAAAATGAAAAGAAATCTTTAAAATTTCAGAATTTTATTGACAAAAAGCAAGCTGAGACAACTACATGGCCGCAAACATAGACCTTTCTTGGAAAAAGAAGGAAAACCAGAGGGCAGAGCCAGAGTCATGGAAATTCTTCCTGAGCAGAAATAGGACTGAATCCTAATCTATGGACTTTGAATATTTGCCCAGCTGGATTTCAGAAATGCTACAGACCACTAGCTTTTGTAGGCCCCCTGTTTTACACATTTTTTGAAGAGAAGCATTGCTAGTGGTTATCCATGCCTTTCCTTCCTTTCCTGTGTGTTGAGGCTGTATGTATAGGTGTGTGCAGATAACTGCACTTCACAGGTGACAGAAAGGACTGCACCCAAGTTGCTGCACTTAAGGAATTACACCTGAAGAACCTCATCTGTATCTGGACTTCATTTAGATGATGGAATTCTGCACTTCAACCTGTTGATGGACTATTGGTGGCCTTGAAAGTTAGGGAGTGTCTTTTACATGGGAGAAGAATATAAATAATTTGTAGTCAGAGAGTAGACTTTTGTAGTTTTAAAATTTCCTCCACAAATTCCTTGATAATTCTCCCATTAGTTGATGAACCTTAATTCCCTTCTGTTTGAGGCATGGCCTGGACATAGTGACTCATTTTTAATGAATAGAACATGGCAGTAAAGATGGTGTGTGACTTCTGAGATCAAGTCATGGCAGATATTGTGGATGCTTCTTTGCATTTCTTTTTACTTATTCCAGAGGAAACCAGCTGCTGTGAAGTCAAGTAGCCCTATGGAGATTCACACAGGGAGCAACTGAGTCCTATTGGCAGTACATCTTATAGGCCCCATTAAGCCTTTAGATGATGATGGCAGCCCCTGTTGACATCTCTTCTGTAACCTCATGAGTGATTTTGAGTTAGAACTACTCAGCTGAGTTACTATGAATTCTTGACCAACAAAAGCTATTTCATAGTAAATGTTTGCTATTTTAGCCACTATGTTGAGGGGGGGGGTGATAATTTGTTATATAGCAATAGATATTCATATGTGGATATACTGTCATTCTGGCAGACAGTATGGTTCTTGACACCTTTGATTGTCTTGGTTCTTGACACCTTTTGATTCTAGACACCCATTAGAAAATAAAGATTCAGTCCAAATTCTCTTCAGAGAATGGTGGTAGAGATTCTCTCAGAGAGAGGCATCATAAGATTAGCACTCAGTACATTTTTGTAGACTGAAAATTTGTGTAATCAGCATTCAAATCAAGAACCACTTCACTGAAACCCTGGAGCCTTCACTTTAGCACCCTTCCAGTTATTACCCCAACAAGGGCAGCCACTATCAAGCAGCAAAAAATTAGCTTTGCCTACTTTTTTACCTTATGAAAATGGAATCATATTCTTTTGTGCCTGGTTTCTTATACTTAATACTGCATTTATGATATATATCCAAATTATTGTGTGTAGATGTAGATTGCTCATTATAATTATACTGTAATATTCTATTGTGTGAACTCCCACAATTTATTTATTATCCATTCTACTAGTGATGGACATTTGAATGCTTTCCAGTATAGGGCTCTTACAAATAGTCTAACTATGATCACGTAAAGATAAGTTTTATGATATGTGTGTCTAAAGACTGACAAATGAATCTGTAGATTACCTTCTGTAGCCTACCTTTCTGACATGGCGATGAAGAAACAGAAGATTGTAAAAATAATTGAAATAAATGTTCCCATTAGCTAATCTGAGTCATTTCTACTAAAAGACCGCATGAAAGATTCCCACAGAAGCTACTAATTCTTGCTTGTCCACTCACCGTGTATGGTGTGCAGGGCTCTGGAAGGAAAACCTGGCCCTGTTCTCCAGGATTTTTTTTTCATAGCTTAGTTAAGAGGACAGGGAAAGGACCTGTGTGCTGGGAAGCAGCACACATCTCCAGAAAAGCCAAGGAAATTCCTTTTTAAAAAAGTTTTTTTAAAAAAATAGTGCATTATAATTATACATAATAGTGGGATTTATTGTTATATATTTGTGTGAGATTCCTTAATGGAATGGAGCCCAGGGAGACCAAGGAGGGCTTCCTAGAGATTGGGAGTTGGATAATAAGACATATGTAGACACTTAAAGTTGGGGATGAGGTGGAAAAGGGAAGAGAAAAGTGACAGAGGTTGGGATTGTTTGTAGAGAACCTACTGTATTAAGCATGACTTGAAGAAACTCAAAGGGAGACAAAACAAATCTATTCTGATGTTCTTCCCACCAGTATCTCTGTTGTTAAAAAATATGGGAACTTTTTCTACAGCATAGAAACCTTATTTCAGGTGGGGCTTTCTTTTTCACCAAAGCTTATTTTCTTAAAGATTAGAATGTCTGAAGTGGAGACTCGATTTAATTTTAAAAGATGCCAAGTTCATTCGCTCATCTATGAATATTGAGCCATGTGTAAATCGCTGTCCCACATCACTGAGGATGGAAGTAAATGAAGGACAGCCTGAGACAAGCCAATTCCAAAAGACCTTAAGTAGTATTACAGCCTTCATACAGTGGTTGTGAAATGGTTAAGCAGAAAATTCCTGGGAATGTTTGCCACAGGAAGCTTGGTAAAGTTGATGATATCTGCACGGTGGGGGAGACATTTTCAAGTTGTTCTCAGCCTGGAAACAGTTCCCTTCACCAAAAAAACAGATGCTATAAAGCTTTCCCCAAGGCTGCAGTGGTGATCAGAGATGCAGACTGTTGAATGAAGAAAGTGTTTGTGAACAAAAAATTCTTGGTATAAAGAAGGAGCACTGATAGAGCCATGAAGTGGGCATTTTGCATTGTGAGTGCCAGAACTCATGCCATGTGCACAGGTCTGTATAGTAGCCAGTAGGAACAGGTCTAGCCAAAGGTATACAAATTGTGCTGATGAAGATGTACTTAGTGTAAACTGTAGGTAGAGAGAACCCATTGCTGTTGATATGAAAGCAATGAACAACAAGGAAGATTTTCCCATTCAATCCATGTGGAATGTGGCATAGCATAGGGCCCAGAAGAACACATGGGGGTAATATAAACCCAAGACAATGACAGAAGAAGATTCAAACAACAGATAAGAGACTCTTCTGAAGTTCTCAATAGGGCAGAAGTGGATTATAGATATCAGAATCTCCTATAGTTCTGATATTACAGCATCCTTATATATACATATGATTAATTACTCTAGAAGGTGTATAAGACCCATTGTATAAGTTCTCAGTGATGATATAAGGTACTTAGTATTTATTCAGTTCTCAGTGATGATATAAGGTACTTAGGTGAGAAAAATCCAGTGGATAAAAAGACCAAATTGTCTCAATAGACTTTTGTATATGATAGCCTGTTCTCAGTGACTGGAGCCTATCATGCAGACTGGGGTGCCTTGAAGGGCTTCTCTGGTCTGAGAGTGAAGGCCCACTTATAGCCATAAGAGAACCCCTGAGTATTTTCTCTCAAGGATGTGTTCTAGTTCTGCCAGAAGATGATCCCTCAAAATACTATGAGTCAAGGAATGTCATTTTGCTGGCAGCTGGCACATGTGGACAGTGAATTTAACTACCAAGCAGTGAAAGTCCACCCCTCTTACACATTGATAAGCATGTTGCTCCCCTATGCCATTGCTAGTAGTTTTCACAATAGTTCCAATCTATGGAACCACATTTTTATCTAAGTCTTCTTGGAAGTGCTAAACTCACACTCTTCACTCTAAGAACAACAGCTCTGCATTTAGCCTTTTCCCACAGTGACCTGGTCTAATTTAAACATTGCATTTTGCAGATGGGGAACTTGAGACAGTAGCTGTGGCTTGTCCCAGGGTCCACTTAGGGTCAGAAATGACCCTAATTCTGTATACCTTTGATTTCTTCTATTAGTACTTCCTTTTACCTGTGGCTAGTGCTGTTCCCTACCTTCCCCCGCAAAATCCTTTTTGGTGTTTGCCTTTAAATATAAAAATGAAAGTTGTGTGGCAAAGTGTATAATTTTCCAGAAAAGTTGTGTCCCTATTTCTGAGGTCAGTGTACCTCACCTCAGGTCCTCTAAGCAATGTCTATTTCTGAGAGAGAGAGCAAGTGGGTGGGCAAAGTGGAGAACTGTATCCACCTAGTCTAATGACAACAGCTGACATTTAGATATGGGGCATCAGAGTACTTAGAAGGTTTTAATCTTGTCTCCTTAGGCCTTTTCTCTTGGTATTTCCTGAGGACAGAGTGGGGCCTGCAGCAACTAGCTTTGGATCTCTGACTAAGCGTTTTTTTCTGGAAAGGAGCAAGCCACAACTAGGGCCTCATTCCTGGATGGGCATAAGAACTGGGGAGAGGCAGAGCAAGGATGAGAGCTGGGGTTCTTGGCCCAGGGCCTGGGTGTCCCCCAAATAAGGGAGAATATGAAGGCAGATGGCTGGGTATTTACAATTGTGTGACCTTGGTGGCAAGATATTGAGAGGGTTCAGAAACAAGAACAAACTTAGAATTCTCCCCCATAGCTAAAGACAAAGATTTTCCTCTGGAAATATATCCTTTCTCAATAATGAAATATTTGCTGAAGGAAGAGAAGTCCCCAATATGCTATCATACATGATTGTTACAAAATCATTTCATTGGAAACTTGACTTTGTGTCCTCCATGCAAGTGTAGGGCAATTTACAAAATTTCTTGTTTGTTTGTATATGGTGAGATATTTCTCAAACCATTAAGACAACAAAATAAAAAGGCTGTTTTTACTACTGTGTGGTGATAGCAGCCAGACCAGTAGGAAAAGTTGTGTGTAGGCTACCCATAGGGAAGGGAACCAGGCAGCCTTCTGGAGAATCAGAAATGTTCTAAACCTTAGTCCAGGTGGTGGCTCCCTGGGCACATGAATGAGTAAAAATGGAAGCTGAGGCAGAAGGACCTTCTGAGTCCAGGAGTTAGAAGCCACTCTGGGCAGTATAGTAAGACTCCCATCTCAAAACTGAAAAACAAAAAAGAAAAAGTTATTGAGGTATATACATTTGAGATTTGTACTTTTTATTGTGTGGAAGTTATGGTGTCATAAAAAAGAAAACTGATTGTATTTTATTTGTTATTCCTTTTTATGGTATTGGGGATTGAACTCAGGGACATTCTACCACTGAGATTCATCCCTAGCCCTTCTTAATTTATTTTGAAAGAGGATCTTGCTAAGTTGCTGGGGCTGGCTTTGAACTTGCAATCCTCCTGCCTCAGCCTCCTGAGGAGCTGTGTATATAGGTGTGCAGTACCACACTATCTAAGAAAAATAATTTTAAATGCAGTTTTCATTGCTTTTATAAACTAGTAGTTTCATTTGCAAAAGCTAAAATAACAAGTAACTTATATGATATTTCAAACAATCTCTGGGCTCTCCACTACAATGCCTTTTGTGCCCAAGATCTTACCTCATAAAACATGACCGACTGACTTTTAAGGGTCAAAGATGATTTTTCTCCATCTGTCATTCTTGTCCGTGGCAAATGTGGACATGTCATTTGGAATGTAGCACAGAGGCCCTGATGAAATTGGAAAAGCATGTGGAGATAAAAATCACTCTGGGATGAATCCAGACACTTCCTGCCACTTGCCAGATGTCACAGAGCTGGAAGCCACCCTCCCGGGGGGAAGTGATTCAGCCAGCCTCAGCCAGATGTGTAGGAAGCTGCCTCGGACCCACATGCTAACACTGTCCCGATTGTGTAGAGCATATGCTTTCAGTCAAGAGTGAAAAATGCAGGCAGGGGCACATGCCAGGAGTCTTTCAAGCATGGCCCACCAGTCAGCCTACAGCGCGATGCACTGATGTGTCCAGTCAGCAGATGTGTGTCACCACGACACAGGCTGGGACTAGTTAAATGGTAATAGGGCCCAGTGACCTAATGCACACACTCAGCCCTTCCTGAGAACCTCCTGCCATGGTTGTCATGCTGTGGGATGCGTGTCAGCTTGATTCTAGAGGCTGCCTGGTACCTGTGTACTTAAAGTACATTTCCTGCACCCAGCATTGTGTCAGAAACCTCTACAAGCTGCCAGAGTGCGTACGTACAGAGTTTTAGCTCTGTGTAATTTAGAGGAATCTTCAGTGTGACGCCATGGCAGGGTTGTTCTGGGGAAACTATCTAGTAATGGGGTTCACTCTGCTGGTTTGCCTTTCCAGAGACCTAGGATGCCTGCAGGCATGTCCCTCCCTTCCCTGCAGTGAGTCTTCAAGGCTTCTACCTGCCCTTTCATTTTGTAGAAAGCTCTGAATGTAGAACTTGTTCAAATATTCTATGTAGACTCAGGGAGACAGATTTTGCAAGAGTCCTGTCTGCTCTGATCAGAGGGGCAAATATGGTTGTGTACACACACACACATTTTTTATAAGAAATAGGCAACCACATACAGTGTCATTCTTTGAAAGAGACAGATATAGAGACAAGGACAGACACTCCAGGGCAGCCTATATGTGCTTACAACCCCTTGGTTGGCCAATAATAGCAAATATTGTTCTGAAAGAGGGCATGGTTGTTCTCATGAGTGTATACAGCTAGGCAGATATAGAAACATTTCTCAACAGTTGTTCCCACCAGTTGCTCAGAAACCTGGAAATGTAGCTATGGAGAGTTCTGCTCCCCAGTGCTTTTATGGGAAGACCCCCCCCCCCAGCCCCTGAGGAATTCACAGATTCTGCATAAGGACATCACCCAGTATAAGGCTGTCATTTTTGGCAAAGGCACACACCTGTTCTCTTTCCACCCAGACACCAGGAAAGCCAAAATGACTTCAATCATCATTTCACTCATCAAAAACTATTGCCTTCTTGTCCACACAAAGATCTTCCTTTATATAATCACAGCTCTGGTTTCTTAAAATTGGATCCTCAGAATGGCAAACACCAGAGAAACTGCCTGATGCATGACGTAGCTTTGTCTTTTAGGCTATGGCAGTATTTTGCTGGAACTGTGAGCATCCACCCATCTACCAGTCACCATTTCAGTACCAAGCACTAAGAGCAGTCGCCAAAAAGTTGGCTGAACTTCATGTTTGTAGAGTGGATTCCACTCCTCTGGCGGAGAGAATTCTCAAGGAAAGCAGTGGTCATGATAATACATACCTGTGGCTCATCACCAGTCATTTACTTGGCTTTAGAATTTGTTTTTGTGCTTACACTGGAATATGGGTCTGCCTAAGGCTGTGGGAATTCACAGCACTTTAGATAAACTAAATGATCTTCCCCTTAAAGACCTGACTCAGGCAGAACTGAAGAGTTTTAGTCTCTTGTTCTGCCACCCGCCCAGAACCAAGAGCTAAAGGTAAGACACCAGCCTAAGATGTGCTTCCTTAATCACCTCAGTATAATAGACCAAATAAAAACTTTAACTATTTTCAGCTAGTTGACAAAGCAAAGAGCGTTAGTTAATCTTTCACAATGCCCACCCCGGAGTTTCTATTCCCAATGAAATTCCTTTACAGATAGACTCCTCCCAAGTTTTTTTTTTTCTCTTTGTCATCATCTCAAGACTCCTTTTCATCTTGTTAATCCCTAAAGGCTTCTACTTAATTTTCATGTGTGATGGTTAAGTTTTTTGTGTCAACATGACCAGGCTATGGTGCCCATTTGGTCAAACACCAGTCTAGAGGTTGCTGTGAAGGTATTTTGTAGATATGATTAACATCTACCATCGGTCAACTTGAAGAGATTACCCTCAATAGTCGGGGTACCCTCATTCAGTCAAAGGCCTTAATACCAAAAACTGAGACTTCTCAAAGAGGTTATTGTGCTTTAAGATTGTAATATAGAAATCTTATGAGAGTTGCCAGCCTGAAAGCCTGCCTTATAGATTTCAGACTTGCTAGCCCCCACAATTGTGTGAGCCAATTTCCTTAAAGGAAATCTCTTAATTTAAACACACACACACACACACACACACACACACCACACCACATACACACACCACACACCATACCACACACCATACACACACACACCCTCTTGGTTCTGTTTCTCTGGAGAACCCTGACATACAGCACAGTACCAATTTCTATTTCCTCAGTTTGTCTATTTATCTCTCAATACTGCCAGGTCTGCTTTTAGTTCTCCTGCCACACACAGAGCATACCTTTTCTCTTTCTGCATGCATGTGTACCTGAAGATCTCAGAATCATCTTAAGGAGGTTTGGACTCCACTTTTAGGAACCTGTGCCTTTCTTCAGCTTAACCTTATCTCTGGGCTGAGCCATGAACAACCCCTCAGAGATCTGTCTCCATCTGGACACTGCATTTGGGAAAGCTCCTATTCCCATGGTTCAGGAGGCACAAAGAGAGGTATCTAAGTCCTAGAAGCCTGAGTACTGATGGAATCAGGATGGGGGGTAGTGCCTTGTCTTTAAACTAGGTCCTGAAACCTGTAGGGAAAAGCCTAGGCATCAGAAGGTTATTAGGTCTTTCCTTGGTTAGCCCAAGAGTCTTTGGCTGCCACTGAGTCTAGTGAGGTGTTTAGACCTTGAACAAAGTCTCACTGTCCTGCTACCTACTCCTGGACTCCAAGGTTGCTGCCTTCCTCTGGCACCTGGTTTTCAAAAGAGATTATTATTTGACACTATGGATTTTGGGGGACATTAAAAGGGCCATTTCACATAAGTATTTCAGAGTTGTATTCTGGGTATTTCTGCTTATTTGGTAGAAATTATTTATTTATTTTTTCTTCAAGGAAATGGCCTAGAGAGGCAAATATAAGGTGAAAAATTATGGGGGAGAGTCAGTATCTGAGAAATAATACTATCACTAGAATGTTAGCATCTGGAGGGCAGGATTTTTTGTTTGTTTTGTCTCTCTAGCACCTAAGCACAGCACAAAGCATCAATTAATCTTCATTGAATGAATTGGGTAAATCAATTTTTTAAAAAAGTCTTCCCATTTCCAAAAATCCTGGGAAATGACTTTCTTAAAAACAACAAACAAGCAAAACAAAATAAAAATAAAAACAAAAAGAATACTGAAAACCCCTACAAATGCCTCAGAGCATTAACTCTTGATTTTCTGGGGAAATAGTAATGAAGGCCTACTTGGATTTATTTGTTCTTTCAATATACATTTCTTACACCCCAATCAATGCCAAACACTGGCCTAGAACCATTGGGACTTTAGCTGATGAAAGAACACAGCCCCACCCTCAAGGAGCTCCCCCATCCAATAGCAGACAGACTAGGGTTCTGATAATTACTACACAATGTGGTGAGTGTTTTCAGTCCTGAAGAGGGGCTCTGGGAGCCAGGGAGGGAGTGACTAACTTCTGACTGCCTGGGGGCCTCAAGGAAGGCTGGAACTTGAAGCCTTAACAGGAGTTCACATGCCTGGTGAGGGGCAGGGAGAGGGAAGTAGTCCAAATTCTACCTTGGACCATGGTTCCATCAGATTACACACTTACCAGAGTTGCTGACAGTGAGCCAAATGGACAAGCAAAAGTTGGCTCTTCTTTCTTTTTCTCTTCTCTCTTCCTGAGAGAGATGCTAATGAACAACAGTGGCCAAAAGGCAGGTCAGAGTATAGAAGAAACAAAATAATGGGCCAATTGGATAGCCATCCTCCTCTGACCATGTAGCCTTGGCCATACTGAAGTCACTAATGTGGAACAAGGCTTGGTAACCTCATGGCTTTTCTATCAGGAGGGGCTCTTGGAGGAAGAGAGCCCATCTGTGACATCCATTAGGCTTACCACCTTGAAGACAGCCAGCCATTGGGGGCTGCTTAACTAGGGTAGCTTGATAACATGATAGACAGGGATTCTTAAGACAAAGAGTAACTGCTCTTAAGAGAGTGGGTGCTGCTAAAAACCTGTTGCCCGTTAATTGCTGTGGAGTGGAATATGCCAAGGTATCTTAATTCAAATCTTACCTCACCATCCTAGGGACCTTTTGTTGCTGTAAGTAAGGATGGTCCTTAGTTCCAAGAAGAAAATTAAAGGCTGCTCCTAAGATGAGCACAGTCATTTGGATGAAAGAAAACACATGGTTGCATTTAGAGATCAGATCTCAACAAGACGGGGCACCACCTCCTGCCCAGAGAGGAACGGGCCACAGGATGCAAAACTGGAATTTATGCGAGAATACTTTGCTCTTATTATAGCACCTCTAGCAAGGGATCTTGACACACATTTCTGGCACTAATTAGTTCTTGCATCTAATTGCTGTGGGTACACATTGTATGTGCCCATTTTCCTGATGGGAGAACTGACAAGGAGGAGATGGGCAGAAAATATGTTTTTAAAGGAAAATGATGCCATGTCTCCTGAAGTGTGTTTGCCTGGGGAGAACTTGTCTTATTACTTTTGCCTGAGGGCATTGTTTGCTGCTGAGCTCACAGTTTCTGCCCTTCAGGGTTCACTTCTGTAATCAGTCCCTGAACTTGGTGTAAAAATGGCAAACCTTAGATTGGAAGATAGAGATTCATCAAATCACTGCTTCTGAAAAATAGCCCAGCAGTTAAGGGCATGACCTCCAGAGCCAGTTTCCTGGGTTTACTCTCCTGCTTTGGCACTTACTGGATGTGTGAGCTGGAGAATTTCTTGAATAAGATATTGTGCCTCGGTTTCTTCAGCTATAACATGGAATCCATAATAGTTACTTTCTCATACGTTTACCATGAGGAATATTTGAAACAAAACCTGACCTACAGTAAGAGTTAAGCATTAGGTGGATCCATATGAAAATTACCAACATGTGTATTCATTCTGACTTACAAATGCAGCAATTTCATATGACTCATTCTAATATTTGTTTAATAATAAAGAAAAAGGTTTTACTTGAATATTATTTATACTATCATCTTATTTATAATACTTTAGTATTTTTATTTTTGTTGTAACTTAATTTGTGACTTTGTTACTATATTTATGACATTGTTCTATAATATACCTGGTTTTTGTTTATTAACTCATTCAAATACACTTTGAAAGAATTATTTAAATTAGGGCTGGGGTGGTAGCTCTGTGGCAGAATGCTAGCATGTGTGAGGCACTGGGTTCAATCCTCAGCACCATATAAAAAGTCATTGTGGCCATCTACAACTGAAGAAAAATATTTTTAAAATTGTTTAAATTATATGTCACAGGATTTTGGGTGTCATGCCCCAGAGTTGGTAACCAAAACTTGCAGTTGAAAAAAGGGATCAAGAACCCCACATTCTAGGGTCAGGGAACTGTGGCCTGGAGCTTCTGGAGGAACCACTTTTGTAGATCATGTAGGCATCACCTTACCAGCTTCCACATGTCAACAATGGCTGTAACAGGAATCCTGAAGGAGAACACATCTGGACTGTTGGGGGTAGTGCAGGGGATTGCTTCCCTCTTTGAAGTCAAAGGAGGGAGGCCTCAGGAGCAACCTTGGTTAAGTTGGCTGGATGTGGGTTCTATATATTCTAGGCTTATCTAAGAACCAATGAGCCTGTTAACTAGCCTGATACAGCAATGCCCAGGGTTTTGGAGAAGAATCCTAGAGTGATCTGCATGGTGGGGGCTGTGTTTAGAGAGGGCCTATCTCCTGTCATCTGGCCCCTGGCCTGGATTTTCAGCTTCATCTGGGACATAAGATTAATTCTGAACATGTTTATGAGATTAATAGTTGGCTGCTGAGCATAGTTGAATTTGGAAGCCAGTAACTATCACTGAGTGAGGCAGCAGAGGCATGAAGTGTAGGATGCTGTGAGCTGGGGTAGGAATATAGAAGACAAAAGTCTAAAGGGACCATAAATGGCTACCCAGGAAGGAGTTCTCCTTGGAGGACCTATTGGAGACATCACCTGCTGACTTTGGTCCCAAGATAGTGTGTTACTGTTGGGTAGGAGAGAATAAATGTTTTCTTGTTGGGTGAAATGGGTAACAGCTGTCTTACTTCTTCCTTTAGGCCCCAATACTGGCCTCATTCTGGAAAGATAGGGGAGAAAACAGGACAAGGGGAGAGACCTCTAGAACTGCATGCAGACAAGGTCACAGGTCTCTTCTTGCCTGGAGAAGAGAAATAGAGGGGCTCTGAGTTGGGTATAATAATAGTGAAACTTTCATAGGATTTTCTAAGCACGTAGTGGGCCTGGTACTTCTAAACAGTGTAATCATGATTGATTAACTCATTTAACCATGGAAATATTCCTGTGAGGTGGTTATTATCATTATTTCCATTTTACAGATGAGGAAGTTGGGATACAGAGGTTAAATAACTTGCTCAACAATCCCAGATAGTAAGTGCAGAGCTGGGATTCCAACCCAGCCAGCCAGCTCCAGTATCTGTGGTTATTCATGGAACAAGACTAATCTAAAGAATTGAAATATGAAGTAATAACAATAAAGAGCAAACCAAAAATAGAAGTTATAGAATCACCATGAAATATCACTAAAGATTCTACAACCTCACAAAAAAAGGGGATTTGACAGAACATAACTTGTGGTAGGTTTTAGGTAACTAAAATGATTTAAAAAAATTTTTTTTTGATACTGACGTTTGAACTCAGGGGCAATTGACCACTGAGCCAGTCAATCCCCATCTCTATTTTGTATTTTATTTAGAAAGAGGGTCTCACTGAATTGCTTAGTGCCTCACCATTGCTGAGACTTGCTTTGAATTTGTGATACTCCTGCCTCAGCCTCCTGTGTCACTGGGATTACAAGCATGCACTACTGCGTCTGGCTAAAATGATTCTCTTTTTTTGTTTTATCCACACCAGTGAGTTGAGACTTCTTGGTAAACCATTTTCCTACTAGATTTTTTGTTTCTTTATATAAGCCTGTGAGGAAGGCATTGTTATTATTCTCATTTTACAGATAAGGAAACCATGTTCCACAGAGGTTAAATGACGTCTTCAAGGTCACCAAATTTACAAGTGGTAGAGTTGGGTGTTTGAAGTAAGTTCTTTTGACTCTAGGACCTGAGCTTTGACTCCCTCAGGTGTTGTCATGAAAGACATGAATAGAAGCTGGCGTGGACTTTACCATTTGGGGTTGAGTTATGCAAGGGCAAAGGCTCAGACTAGTATTGTGGTGTGATGGAGAAAGATGGTAAGACCCATGAGGTAAAGATGCACATGTGCTGTTTTGAGAGAGTGGAGGAAAGAGGGATGTAAAGTTATACCATCTCAAAGAAATTAGAAAGGATAGAACTAAGGGCATTACTAACATGTTGTAAAGCAATTATGGTGATGGATACCATTTTGAGCCCTTACCCAATACCAGATAGGGAGGGAACTCCATAGTGTTAGTTAATCTGAGCTTCATGCTAACTATGGGAGAGAGGTGGTATCAACTCCATTTTGTGGAACAAAACTCAAGGCTCCAAAGCATGAGGTGACTTAGCTCTTTTTCCAACTTTATCAGATAAACACTTGGATAATTGACCTTCTGCTTTTCTAATATATATGTATTTAAAGTCATAATTTTCCTTCTAAACCTAGCTTTAGCTGCATCCCATATGTTGTGATGTCATATACTAATTATCATTAAATATTTAATTTTTCTGTATCCATTATGATTCATCTTTGACTTATGAGTTATTTAGAAGTATATTACTTAACATTCAAACATGTGGGGATTTTCTCAAGTTATATTTTAGTTACTATGTAAATTATTTTTACTGTGATCTTAGAACATGTCCTATGTAATTTCAAATCTCTGAAATTTGTTGAGACTTAATATTTAACTCAGCATCATATGGTCAATTTTAGTAAGGTGCCCCATGTATACTTGAAAAGAAAGTACATTTTGCATTTATTAGGTAAATGTGTGTGTGTGTGTGTGTGTGTGTGTGTGTGTATAAGAGAGAGAGAAACAGAGACAGAGACAGAGAGGGTCGGGGAGAGGGAGAGATCAGATCCAACATGTTCATATCTTCCCACATCATTACTTAGCTTTGGTTCACTTATTCTACCAGTTACTAGTTGGAAAGTGTGTTAATATCTCTTACTTATAAGGAAAATCTGGGCTTTAGTTTTTGTGAGTGCTCCCCTATTTCTGAGTTTCTCCCTTATTCCTAGAATCACAGTTCTCCAGGGGTTCCAAATGAAACCCTGGATGTTTACCATGGCTCCTCCTCTGTGATGGTCCTTGAATGTTCCTTCTTCCCCATCCCTAGGAGACTCTAATAAACGCTACCTAGCTTCTGAGTGCTCCTTTACAGCTTCCTGATGTATTTGATAAAAGCCTTAAGGGTGGGAGTAGTGCCTTATCTCCCCTTTCTGTGCCTCCATCTCCCTCCCCTCCAGGGTCTTGGCCCTAGGGTCCTCCTCCTGTACAGCTCTTGCCTGATTTCAAACAGGTTTTATTTTCCTTTGTACTTATTTATCTAGTTTTTCTAGTTGATGTTGGCACCAGTTGGTAATGAGCTAGAATCATCTTGCTGGAAGTGAAAGTCTTTTTTAAGAAAAAATGTTAAATCTCTTCAAAAATATATATGAGGTAAACTGAGGATGTAGCTCAGTGGGAGACACTTGCCTAGCATGCAGGAAGCTCTGGGCTTGATCCCCAGCAACATGCATACATACACACACACACACACACACACACAAACACACACCCCTCACACATATTTAAAATTTACAAAATTCAAAAAATTAAGAGGAAGTTGACCCTAGTCGGAAAGAAATGCCTTCTTATGTGGTTCAACTAAGAGCTTAAACCACATGTGGTTCACTGATAATGTGCTTAGTAAGATTTTTTCACATTGTGTTCCTCCTCCCCAATTTCCTTCATTATACAACTAACAGAAAACAAGAACAATAATTAATTGCTCATAATCTCATTCTTGCAAATAACAGCAACCTCTGTTTTTGTTTTGGAGTTTGTACTTCATATGTAAATTCTACTATGGTATCATACTCTATATGCCTTTTTTCACTCATTACTTCATAAACATATTGCCAGCCTATGAAAACTTGATTTTTACTAGTTAGACCACATAGCCTGTGTGGCCTTACATACTTGTTTCAAAATTTATATTCCCTGTGTAAATTGACTGCACATCTACTTGTTTGATAGTCTTTATTTTAAAAACTAGGTCTTAAAATGTATTTCCTTTTAAAATCTCTATTTTATTTCTAAAGACATTTTTAAAAACAGAGTAAAACCTGTCAATTTTTTCCCCTTGTGATTTTTTCTATTACAGAAAATCCAAACCCTAGCTGGCTCATGACATTCACTGAAGATATAGTTTAAAGTCCCACAAAGCAATAAAATCTATGATTATTGCACTAAACAACACGAAGCATGGTAAGGAAGAGGAAGAGACAGGGAGGAAACAAGACTTACCCTTTCCTTGCACATGAGAAACTTGTGTTAACCCAACTGTGATTAGGGATATAACAGATGCATCAGTGAAGGACCAGGGAAACAGAATGGAAAAAACCTTTAGGGAAAAACACTTATAATTAATCATTTTTCACTATTCTTGGGGAACTGGCTTCATGATCCCCACTGATGCCAAAATGTTTGGATGCTCAAATCCATTATATAAAATAGCATAGTATTGGCATATAATCCATGTACATTCACCATATACTTTAAATCATTTCTGGAATACCTTCAATATCTAATAGAATGTAAATGGTATTCAAATGGTTTGTGTTATTTAGGGAATAATGACAAGAAAAATTCCGAACATATTCAATACAGATATAATTTTTTAAAAAGTGTTTTATATCTGCAGTTGGTTGAACCCTCAGATATGCAACCCTCAGATATAGAGGGTCAGCTGTAAGTCTTTTTCCTAATAGATCCTTCATACTTAGGGGCATAAGGAAGGACTTTGTTAAGAAGTTGAGTGGATAGAAATTTTCAGTAGAGAAGACAATTCTAGGCAGAAGGAAAAGCATGTGCCAAGATATTGGAGCTTGTGACTGCATCAAGTGGTCCAGAAACAGCAAGTGAGAAGTGCTGGAGTATAGGGCAAATGGGAAAAACTGATGGCAAAAGTGGCTGAGTGATAGGTTGAGGCTCTTCTTCTGTATCCAATCAAAATTCCTCTTGGAGAAGGGGAATCAGCGAGGGATAGATTGGAGTGATGTCTGACTCTATGGTTTTTGAAATTTCATCTGGATTAATCTAACTGGTATAAGCATATGGAAATATTTTTTAAGATATATTTTTAATTGTCAGTGGGCCTTTATTTTTTAGTTGTAGATGGACACAATACCTTTATTTATTCATTTTTTTATGTGGTGCTGAGAATCAAACCTGGTACCCCACACACGAAGGGCAAGCACTCTACAACTGAGCCATAATCCCAACCCTGGAAAATATTTTATTATGCATGGAACTTTACTGTATCTATTCCAGACCATCTCTTCTCTGGGGAAATCATTCCTATTTTTTTCCTTTCTTTTGCAATTTAGATTCAGTAAAATAAATATTTATTGCTTAAATTGGCACAGAGAACCATGACCATTTTCATCAACCAGCTAATGAGAGCTTCTGAATAACTCTTTATTGAAAGAACTGAAATTAAATATTAACTCAGATCAAGTTGCCTACTGTATTGGGAACTCAAATATCAATATCACACCCTTATGCTAGATGGTGTGGATCATATAGAAGTCATTAGATTACTGGGTTTTTTTTGTGTGAGTTCAGCAATTTATTCATTTATTTTTACAATGGCTATTTTTTATTAGTTACACATGATAGTACAATGATCTTGACATACATTTTAATCAAGTGGGGTATAATTTCTCATTTTTCTGAGTGTACAGGTTGCAGAATCACATTGGTTATACAGTCACGTATATACATACAGCAATACTAGTGTCTATTTATTCTGCTGCCCTTCCTATACCCCTTCCCCTCCCCTCTCCTCTCATCACTTCTCTCTACCCAATCTAATGTGACACACTTCTTTTTTTCCCCTCTGTTAATTACTGTTATGAACTCTAAGACTTTTGATAGCATAGTATCATTTATTGATCTTAATGGACTAAATTTAAAAATTTCAACATCACATTTTTAACCCTAAAGATAAACTTTCATCATTCTCTTTTTTTAAAAAAATATTTTTAGTTGTCAATGGACCTATCTTTTATTTATTTATATGTGGTGCTGAGAACTGAACCCAGTGCCTCACACATGCTAGACAAGTGCTTTACCACTGAACCACAACCCCAGCCCCCATCATTCTTGATTCTTGCTTCTTTTCCATTGGTACTGTCATATGTATATCTCTATTCTCCCTTCCTGTGTCCATCCCTGACTCCCAGATGTCACAATCCATGAATTGTATATGTTTGTGAGATAAAACCCACTTACTACCCTAGCATCATCTCTGTTAAATTCTCCTTATTTTTCTTCTGGCATTAGAAATATTATGTTTTAAATACCAATCTCTAGCCCTGTGGCATTCATGCATTTCTTCCCAGTTGCTGACCACAATTATAGTCTCATTTTCTTCCTCAGTCTGAAACATCAATAACACAATATCCAGATTGGGAATTACTATACTAGCAACTAATCACCTGAATTCTAAGAAATAACTTGACGAAACCAGCTCCTCCTCCTCAAAATTTTCCTAGCTGTGAGATTGCCTGAATGATTTTTTACAGTGTAAATGACAGTAAAGATATAGCCTTGAAATGGACCCAAACCTTCTGGCACAGAAAGCTTTACTCTACAAAGCTTCTGTCTAAGTTCACATGAGACTATTTACATTACAGAAATGGCGCATGCTTGTTTATTATAAAAACAGTCACAAAATACAAAGCAAAGTGTGGAAGTCCCCACTCTCCTTTCCAACTCCCTAAAGGTAATCACTGTTAAAGATCTTTAAGACAGTCTTCTGTACACAAATAAATATCTCTGCATGTAATAAGAGCATTTTAAAAACAAGAATGAGACTATACCACATGTATTATTTTGCAATTTGCTCATTTCTTCCATATGATTAATAAAAATGTATAGATGTATCTCCTTGTCAATACTTACAGCTGTAACCCCTGCAATTTTGCATATGCAAATGAATCACAATTATTAAATTTTCTGCAATTTCTGGACTTTTGCACTATTACAAATAGTGCCATAAGTATCAGTTTCATATGTTTGGGTGTGTTTACTTGTGTATATATGTGATTTCTATGTAGGAGAGAAAACCAGGACTTAAACTTCTGGACTTAAGGGTTATGTTAGAAGATTTTATAAGAATATGTCCTGCACTTTATTAATGTTGGATATAATCAGTCTTTTGTTTTTGCCAAGATAAGATCTTTTTAAAAAATTTTACATTTCCCTGACCACCAGTGAAATTAAACATTTTCACACACGTTTATTAGCCATTCTTCTCTAAATTCTTGTTTATATTCTTCGCTCATTTTTTCTATGAGATTAGCATTTTATTGATTTGAATGTGTTTGACTGTGTTTGGCCTACTGGTTCTAAATCGTGGCTGCACATTGGAACCTGGGGAGCTTTCAAACATGATTCCTCCACCCTTACCCCAGTCCTAAGGGCTGAACCAAGAATCTTAACATGGTAGGCAAGCCTTCTACTATTGAGTTATATCCCAAATCCCCTGGGAACATTTAAATAACAGTACCCTCTCTGAAAAATATTTTAATTCTAATGGACTTTGGTGAGGTCCATGTGTTAAGTCTTAGGCTTTCTGAGTGATTCTGGTGTACAGTTCGGGTTGAGAATCATTGGTGATTTAGATAGGATGGAGGGCAAGGATATAGGAAATAAGACATCAAGGAGCTAAGAGGATGGTGTGTTAGAAGAATTGTGCATATGGTTGTTTTAGTCAATGCAGGCAGCCATGACAAAAATTCATAAACTGGGTTGCTTAAGCAAGAAGTTTATTTTCTCAGTTTTGGAACTGGAAAGTCCACGAACAAGATTGGCATGGTTTGGCTTAAATGAGTGAGAGAAGTCATTTTTCAATATATCCTAGATTTTTCCATGAAGAACTCCTGAATTTTATTTCAAATACAGGTCTCAAGATAACCCAAAGGTTGTTCTACTATATTTTAATATGATAAAATTAAAACATTGAAAATTAAGAAGTAATGATTAATAAAATGTGGAATTGTTTAAATACTGAAATGGCTTGTTCCCAGGATAAGCTCAATATCTACTTAAGACTGTACTTATTATTTATAACTAACTTAAATCATTCTTTCAATTTTTTTCCTCAGCAAACAGTTTAATAACAAATCAATTAAAACTGTACAAAGTGTTAACTTATAAAAAATTTATTTTAGGTACACAACTGAGAAAATTGAATATCTTGCACAGGATCACTCGGCTAGTAAGATGCATGGCTGGGATTTGAACCCTTGTCTCAAGAGCTTTCAATGTCAACTTTTGGTCTCTGTTTTCTATGCTACAGTAATACATTAATATCAGAATGAATAAGGGAGGGGGAATATAGAGAAAACTTACTAAATCCCATTTCTGGGCCATAGGGCAACAAAGAAAATCACTCTGCATATGTATTTTTTGAGGGGTGGGTTCTGGGGATTGAACTCAGGGGCACTCAGCTACTGAGCTACGTCCCCAGCCCTATTTTGTAGTTTATTAGGGTCTTACTGAATTACTTAGCGCCTCACCGTTGCTGAGGCTGGCTTTAAACTCACAATCCTCCTGCCTCAGTCTCCTAAGCTGCTGCATATGTATTTTTATTAAAGAAAAACCTCTGGATATTTAATACAACAATTAGACTTAACATTAAGGCCTTTTTCATTAGATTTCATCATATTCTATAAGCAGTAATTGGTCCTTAAATATTCCCAAGATGGAATAGACGTAACAGAACAGACATATACTTAGCCCCCTTTCAGTGTTCTGCCTATAGAAAACTAAAGGAAGGAAAAAAAAGATTAAGAATGCACACTTGTAAGGACTTTGTAAGGACTTTGCAAATTGCAGATGAGATAGTACAGAAAGGGCTGCTTTCAAGAGTGGTATGGGGCCAGAAAGAAGGAAGAAATTATTTCTAGAGAAGACCATTAGATGCTGGACCTGAGAGGTATTTAATCTGAGAAGGTTGGGGGGTGGCAGTATAGACTACAGGCCCCTGTGGGTAAGGCCATGGGGGTTGGTGGGGGAGAAAGTAAAGGACATTTTTTTTTCTAGAACAGTGGCTTGTCAGTTTTGCTGGGAAGTTGGACTGAAGGAAGACCATGCTTTGGTTCTTTAGCACATCCAAATGTTGTGCCTAGCACTGTAACTGAGCTGTTGCTATGAACACCTCACACCTCGGCTTGGGCATCTACCTCCTCCCAGGAAGCTACCTGAGGGAACCATGGAATTATATACCTGGCAGTTTGAGAATAAAGGTAAACAAAGGGCAGACACAGCCTGAGGTCACAGGGTGAGCTGGTAATAACATCACAAATTCCTAAAGGAAAGGGTAGCCTGGCTGCAGCAGCAGACGCCTACAGGGAGGAGGTAGGTGCTTACTCTGGTTCCAGCACATTCCATTTAATTTGCGTTTCTGATCAGAGCAGCAGATCTGGGTGCCCAGGTGAGTTCCTCCACACAGATAGGCTTGATTTCTCAGTCAAAAGTCAAACCTACAAGGGCATGCCTCTCTGGGATTTGAAGTATCTACAAGTGGCCAAAGCCATTGGCAAACAGGCTTTCCCCATAGCTTATCCACCATGAAGTGATTGCTAATTCAGTCTTCCCTGAGAAGTTCACAACTTTGTTGAACTAAATTTGAGGGCATTTGTAGAGAGGTGAATTTTTTTTTACTATTTTTTTGAAAGGTGAATTTAAATAACCAGATAAACAAGATAGATGATGATTTATACGTATATCAAACATTGTACATTTATTTTTAACAACGGAAACTAATATAGAATCTAGAATTTAGTAATGAGGATAAACTGTTAACAAGTCTAATTTTTAAAAATATATTTTTAGTTGTAGATGAACACAATACCTTTATTTCATTCATTTATTTTATGTGGTGCTGAGGATCAAACCCAGTGCGTCACACATGCTAGGTAAGTGCTCTACCATTGAGCCACAACTCCAGCCAGCCCCAAAAGTCCAATTTTTAATACAATTGGAAATAAGATGCTGAGAGCTTTTGTCTGCATTCATAATATGTATGAGCTTAATTAGAGAACCTCCCTGCTGTATCTTCAGTGTTCAATTATTGGTTGAATTACTCAATAATTTTTACTAGGGAAAATGAGCATATGGGCTCTTCTTTTCCTGACTCCTGAAGCTTGGTTAGAATGGAACACATTACATTATCTTTCACTCCTGCTATAACTATGAACTGTGGTTCACAGATATTTCCTGAGAAAACTAGTGTTTTAGGGACATATAAAATCATATACATAGAGACACTTTAACACACTTTCCCAGAAGTGTTTCAAAGACTGGTGATGAGTGGGGTACAGTGGCACAGGCCTGTAGTCCCAGCTACTTGGGAGGCTGAGGCAGGAGGATTGTAGCAGCCTTAGCCTTAGCAACTTAGTGAGACCCTGTCTCAAAATAAAATAAAAAGGGCTGAGGATGTAGCTCAGTGGTAGAGTGCCCCTGGGTTCAACCCCAAATTAAAAAAAAAAAAAAAAAAGACTGGTGATGTTGGAGTCACTCTGCTTACTGGTTTATGTTAGATTCTTGCTGGCTCAGCAGAAGAAGTCCCCTAGATTCTACCTGCAATCAGAGAGCCTGACTTGAACAGTGATGAAGGCTGAGGTACACACTTGGTAGCCAGCAGTTCCTCTGTCCTCTGTTCTGGGGTGTAGAGGACCAAGGTGCTAATTCAAGCCCCATGACAGCCAATTTCTAAATCAGTCTACTCAAGCCCAAGAAGCCCTCTGCTCTTGATTTTAAAATAATCCAACAATAACAACAACAACAACAACAACAGCATGCACGCGTGCGCGCGCACACACACACACACACACACACAAACACCTCATTAGATTTATTTTTCTTTCACATCATCCTGCAATATGAGTTCTTACACAGCACAGAATAATTAAAACCAAACCCAGGTTGTTCCTGAAAGTCAGCCCCCTTGGGCTAAGTCACCATCCCCAGGTAGGCCTAGAGACCTTCCTCTAATGCAGGGTCCACCAGGGAGGGTTGAGCCAGGAAGACAGGAGGGCTTGTTGGTCTGGCTGATGCCTTAATCAAAGCCTTCCTTCAGGAATACCATCCCCTCTTCCCTCCTCCACCACTCTCTTCTCTGGTTGGGGCTCTCTTAAAGCGATCATGTCTTCTATGAAAGGCAAGTCCTGTTGGGACATGAAGCAGCCACAAAAGGTCCTCCAGGCAAGACTTCCCATAGACAATTTGGCCAAATTCATAAATTAAGTTGAAAATTTGATCCAGCTTGCTGCCAAGTGGGGCTAATTAATTTCTGTAGAGACTGATGAACAGGAAGCACACTATTCATATTATTTCATCAACAATTAATTCACTAAGCTCCGATTCATTAGTTTCCTGGCATTCACCATCCTAAACAGTGTTGGAAAGGTGTTTGTAGAGGCTGCCTGGCTATTTTAAGCCTCCTGGAGAACACCTTAGCTCTAGCTCGGCTGCTTGCTCACAGGTGACTTCACCCTCCCCCAGAGAGGACTCATTAGGGGTTGTTTTGCAGCCCGGGAGGCAGGCCTGGGTGGTGTACCATTCCTCTCTGGGATGTTCTGGAACTTTGTGGCCTCCCTGGCAAGGGGAAACCTTGCTCTGGGCCCCACTTTAATCGCTGCTTCACTAATGAGCTTCATAAATGCCCAGGGTTGCTCCTAAGGACAGGAAGCTGGAAGAGATGGAGCACCAGCTCAGCCTGCTTCAGACTGCTCTCCCTCAGTGTGTCCTTCTGCCCTCAGATCCCTTCTAGTTCTAGAGCTCTTTATTGGTTAGCCAGTAGGTATTCCATGTGATCATAGGGTACCAACTTTCTGGAGGAAAAACAATACAAATGTTCTACAAAGGCAGGAACCCTAACAGTTTTGTATGCACAGGTTGTGACAAATAGTAGGTGATCAATAAATGTGAGAGAAAGAAAGTAAGTGAGGGAGAAATGAAGAAACACAGAAAGAAAAGTAGTGACTAGGATAAAACCTGAGACGACTATAAGCTACTTGCAGATAGGATAGGATGGAGGTGGTAGTTAGAGCCAAGCTGTACAGTTATATGAGTTGTACACTGTACATTTCTTTTTATTTATTTAGTTAGTTAGTTGTAGTTGGACACAACACCTTTTATTTCACTTATTTATTTTTGTACATGGTGCATTGAACCCAGGTTCTCACACATGCAAGGCGAGCGCTCTACCACTGAGCCACAACCCCAGCCCAGTGCACTGCACATTTCTAAGGGCATCATCCACCTGGATGGGTATATTCACAGGATGTTCACTGCTCCAAGATTATGGGCATCCTCGTTCAGACTGAGAAGGAACACTAGGAACCCTGTAAGGACATGCTTTCCCAAGCCAGGCACAGGCTCCCACACAGAGAGGTGGTCAGGTTGGTTCACCTGGCTGGGCTTCACCCTTATGAAGAAGGAAAGGCCAGGGAGAAGCCCGACTAGGAGATTCTGGCTCTGATTCTTGGCAGCAGCCATATACTTGACATTCTCCCTACGCATGAATTTCTTTTTTTGTCTGGGCATAGTCAACTATTGTGGCTAAGGCAGGCGTTGGCCCATGGGGCAGGCAAGTCAGAGCCCTTGACAGCAGCCTCCTTCAGAAGCCCTGACTTGCTCGGACCCTGCATCACCAAGCAGAAACCACTCATATTTCATCCTCCTCTGTTCTTTCCCCAGCAGGAGTTTGCTCATTACTGCTTCTCCAATTCCCCTGGGTGTTGCCAGAAAACAGGATTTTACTGAGGCTTCAACATTTGAAATATTTTGGAAAAAAAGAAATAAAGAAAGAAAGAAAAGTTAAAGTCCATGCTGTCTTGCCAACTGCAAACAGGAAGAGGAGCTACATTTCAAAGTTGAAATATTTTACTAATGGAAGGTTCTAGGATGCATAAACAAAAATGATTGATTCCGCTTTGAGGGCAATATGGCCCTTCTGCCCAACTTGCAATGAAATTATGGAAGATACCTAAAAAATAGGGTGAGTCTGGCTGACCGTGGTGGTACACGCCTCAGGATGTTGAGGCAGGAGGATTACAGGTTCGAAGCCAGCCTCAACAACTTAGTGAGGCTATAAGCAACCTAGCAAAACACTGTCTCAAGATAAAAAATAAAAGGGCCTGGGTATGTGGCTCAGTGGTTAAGCACCCTTTGGTTTAATCCTGTTATAAAAGATAGGTTAAGTCTGAATTTCTGCTGGAAGTTGTGTCAGGGTTCCAAGTAAATATCAGAAAATTTTAAGGACAGTATATTAGAATGAGAATAAATGGTACAAAGTGAAAGGAAGACACCCATGTTCAACCTGGAGCTCAGCTTCCTGAGAAAGTAACAAAATCTCATGTGAGAAGCAGGGCATTTCCTGGGCTTCACAATTTTCTTTCAGTTTAGGGAGAGAAAATCTGAGGCTATGGCTCAAGGTTTGGAAGCAGCAGGGAGCTGGAGGCCTGGGGGTTTGGAATAGGGTAAAGGGGGAGAATCTATCTTCTAAGCAGCAGATGTTCAACCAGAAGCAAATCCGAGGGCTGCTGTGCTGGAGGGCCTGTCACAAAAGCAGCTTCACTCAGCCTTAGGCCCCTGGGAGCTGGGGGTATGATGGGGAGCTGTTGGCTAAGGCAAGGGGTAAGGTCCAAGAGAGGGCAGGGCAGCTTCTGTACTAAGGACAGGGGCCTAGATGGAGAAGCTGGCAACAGAAATGGCTAAAGGCAAGCATCCCTGCTGTTTCCCCATATCCGGAGTGGCTGAGTCAATGAATTGTCCTGTACTTTAAGATAGAATAGAGGACAAATCAATCAGCAGCACTGAGGCCAAGTGAAGCAGACTTGGGGAGTCAAGAAGCGTTAAACATTTGTTGTTGTTGTTTTGGAAGTTTTTACAAGAGCACTGGAGATGTAACTCAGTGGTAGAGTGCTTGCCTAAAACTTTTACAATAATAATAATTTTATGGAGATTTATATAACATAAAATTGACCATTTTAAAGTGAAGAATTCTGTGACATTTAGTACATTTGCAATGTTGTGTGATAACCACCCCTACCTAGTTCCAAAACATTTCCAGCACTGCAAAATGAAATCCTTGTCCCATAAGCAGTGACTTTCCATTCCCCCCTTTCCCTCCAGTTCCTGGCAATCAATAATTTTTATCCCATCTCTGCCTATTCTGCATATTTCATATAGATGTAATCATATAATATATGATCTTTTGTGTCTGGCTTATTTCACGTAGCACAATTTGTTGTTGTTTTTGTGTTATCAGTGCCCAGGATTGAATCCAGGGCTTCACACATGCTAGATGAGCAGTCTACCACTGAGCTACACTCCCAGCCCTTTTCATTTTTTTTTTTTTTTTTTTTTTGAGACAGGGTCTTGCTAAATTGCTGAAGCCGGCCTCAAACTTGCAACCCTCCTGGCTTAGCCTCCCAAGTAGCTAAGTAGCCAAGATTATAGGAGAGTACTATCACATCCAGTGACATGTTTTTGAGGTTCATCCAGTAAGAATAATGTTTGTAACATGTACCAGTACTGCATTCCTTGCTATGACAAAAAATACACACACACACACACACACACACACACACCATGATTTGTATAATCATTCATTTATCAACTGACAAACATCTGGGATGTTTCCGCCTTTTGGCTGTTGTGAATAGTGCTGGGCTATGAGCATACATGTGTCAGACTACCGTTTTCAATTCTTTCTGGGAATACACCTGGGCACAGAACTGAGAGGTCTGGTGGTATTGCTATGTTTTAGTACTTGAGGAATTTCCAACTGTTTTTCCCAAGTGGCTGCACATTTTATGATCCCACCAGCCATGTTTTCTTCATATCCTTGCTAACACTTGTCATTTGTCTCTCTTTTTTGTTATAGTCATTCTATTGGGTGTGGCATGATTTTTTGTGAACATCAAGTTTTGATTTTTATTTTGGGGGGACATGGGTCTGAAGAAAACTTTCACTGAATAAAGATGAGAAATACCTAAAGAGTGAATGGCTCCATGCCAACAATCTAGATGATGATGATGATGATGACCATGATGATGATAGAAGCTAATTTTTTTGATGCTAGACACAGAATTCTAAATAATTTAATCCCCACTTAAAAAAACCCTACGTGACTTATTAATATTATTCCCATTAAATAGGTATATAAATGGAGGCTCTGAGACGTCACAAGGTAGGAAAGCAAAAAAGAAAACTATTTACTGCAAAAAATGCATTTTATATAGCATCTGGTTTATTCTCTCTATAAAATACAGGAATGCTTTCAAGAGATGAAACCTGAATTAAGATGAAAGAAGAAATAAGAAGGAAGCTGGATGATGTAATGATAAAATATGTGATCCTAAAATGTTACAGTGGAATTTGAAGCCTTAGAAGCAGTAAAGAGCAGAATTTATTCTGGAGAAAACAAAAACGGAATCCATTTGTCTGTCTGTAGAAGACATGGAGAGGAGGGGTGTGGAGGATGATGTTAAGGTTTAGAATCATTAGATGCCAGGCACAACACTTGATTCTTTCACTGGAAACATTTACACATCTTCATTTGCCTGGCAAGATCTGGATTGGATTCTGCCAAAAGAAAAGGATTGAGCCAGATGACTTCTCTGCTCATTTTCCAGCCCTTCCATTCTGGAAGATTTTCTTCTATCAACTCTCATATATGGGTTCTATCCAAAGATAGATCTGAGGTCTAGGGGTGTGTGTTGGGAGTAGTGGGACTCTTCCAACTATTATCTTTCTTCTCTTAAAAAAAAAAGTAGTGTAGTACTTTGTATTTTCTGGGGGGTCCATGTCTTTCACGCTCAGCTCAAGTATCTTGAGGGGGTTTCTTCCTCCACCCCTCACCTCTGACAATGGGTACTGGTTGTCTTCAGCTCTCTTTCACTGAAGGATTCAAAGCTGAAATGTAGCTGCTGCCTTCTGAACCCAAGGGGAGAAATCCTCTGAGAAAAAAGTCAACACCCTGGAAGAACAGAGCTGTGCTGAGTACTAATAATATTGCTTGACCCCTGCTTTAAGTTGTGTCTGACACTGGACCCTACCCCAGAACCATCTGGTCACATGAGCCAATATATATATCCTTTTGCTTAAGCCAATTGGGGTGGAATTCTGTCACTTATTGTTTTTAAATATTTTTAGTTGTACATGGATACAATGTCTTTATTTATTTATTTTTTATGTGGGCTGAGGATCGAACCCAGTGCCTCACACATTTGAGACAAGTATTCCACCACTGAGCAATAACCCCTGCCCCTCTCTGTTTTGTTATAACAAAGAGTTCCAATGGAACTCAATAAAGCAGCATAAAGACAACCTTTCTTCTCTGAGAATCTGCAGGTATTAGATATAAATAGAGCAGTCATAGTAACATGAGTGTTGATGAGAACATTCTATCTTCGTAAGATAGTTTTTAAGAGCAACCAACAGAAAGGAAATCAATGACATGTACATAAACGACATGTACACAAACAGAAATTCTTCATTCATTTGTGCTTTTAGTATAATTTTCCTGACCATGTTATTTATTTATTTATTTATTTATTTATTTATTCATTCATTCATTCATTCATTCATTCATTCCAGTTTTGTTATCAAGGACTGAACCCACTGTATTGAGCTACATCCCCCAGTCCTTTTTATTTTTTTATTTTGAGTCAGGGTCTTGCTAGTTTTCCCAGCCTGGCCTTGAACTTGTATTCCTTCTACCGTAGCTCCTCTCCCCTAGTCACTGGGATTATAGGTGTGCACCACTGCACCTGACCAGGTTAATTTTAATTTTTAAAATTTTCACAACCAGGTTATTGACCTTCAGAGCCTCAAAGACCAAAGGAAATAAGTGGTTGAGTGAACTGAAAATGACATTATGTGTTTTCCTACCCCAGTGCCAAGCCCAACCAGTCTGAAGATGAACCTGTTGGTTTCCCAGTGGTCAGAAATGCTATCTGTACCACAAGATGCTCTGTGGCTGTTAAGGGAAAAAAGTTCTTTTGTTCATTTGACAGCATTTTCCTACATTCTCTCCACACTCAGCCACACTGCCTGCCTTACATTGGCCATGTTTTCCCCTTGACATCTGTTTATCTTCATAGCATCTACCATTGTAGCTCATAAAATGCTTACTAATCTGTTTATTTGTGGAATGTCACACTCTTCCCTCCACTGTAAGGTCCTCAAGAAAGTGGCCAGGTTGTTTTCAGCCTCTACTCAGAGGGTGGTCTAATAACAAAGAGTCCTTTTTGAATAAATGAATGGATAAATGCATGAATAAATGAATGTTGGACTTAAGGGGAAAGAAAAAGTGAGTTTCTTTTGGGAGGATACTGGGGATTAAACCCAGGGGTGCTTTACCACTGAGCTACATCCCCAACCCTTTTTATTTTGGAACAGGTTCTCCTCACTAAATTGCTGAGGCTGTCCTCAAACTTGCCATCCTCCTGTCTCAACCTCCCTGGGATTATAGGCATGTGCCACAGCACTTGGCTAGAGTGAATTTCTTTATACAATTATTTTTGTCTGAGTTAGTTCTTTTTGTTAAGGTTCTTTCTTTAAAAAACAGTTGATATTTTGTCCACTAATTTTGATCCTAGCTTTTTTCAGGGGAAGGGAGTCCAGTGGAGGGAGGAGGAAAGGACTTGGTGCTACCTAGAAACTTGTTCTGTGAGTTTATCTTTCTTTGGATACATGAGTGGGCTATTTGGAGGAGGATATGAAAGCCTTGTTGATATTTCTGGAAGGGAATTTCATACCTGCTGCCAGGAGCTCTGCAGGGAGTGGGTTCTGGTTAATGGTTCGAGTTCTGATTTGAGGTAAAAGGGCACTATGACAACTATTGCTTAGGATTTTCTAATTTGCCATTACCTAGAGACCTTGAAGAACTACACAGAGAGTAGAAAGTGAAGCAAAGAAAAACAGATTCTTTTTCCTTTTGTTAAAAATTCTGGATAGTTAAAAAATCTTCAGCAAAAGGGAACAGTTAAGTCAACAATGTCTTATCATTGGGAGAATATTATTTCTCCATTAAAATAGCTTGTAATAGTGTAAAACATGATTGTACTATACTGTTAAGTCCAGAATTAAAAAGACTCAGGACCTAAAGTTGTAGCTACAGAATAATAACAATTGACTTGATAAATGCCCTGCCTGGAGGGCCTGGTTTACCTCCCCAGCAGCATCTCTTATCACCCCTCCTCCTGGAGGCCTCTGCCCTCTGCCCTCCAGTCATCTAAACCCATATTTTACTTGCACATTCCCCCATTGCCACCCTTCCCGTCCTGGACATTTCTTCTTGATTCTTCTTCCTGTCTCAATTGAAATATCTCTCCCTCTAGAAAACTTTGCTAAGTCCAGAGTCACACAGAGAAAGTGCCCTGAGGTGGTACTTCCAGGTCCTCACTCTTAATACAGGGTCTCTTCCCCCTGAGGCTGTGAGCCCTGTGAGGGTGGATGGAGCGGTGCATTGCAGGAGCGGTGCATTGCACTATCCCTAGCTATGGAGCATAGGACAAAAGGTGCTAGTGGTGTTGCTTCTAAGCTGAAAGACATAGGACAAAATAGTGCTAGTGGTGTTGCTTCTAAGTCAGGTAACTCATGTTATCTTTCTGCATTTTTTCAAATTCTCTATCTTTTTATTGCTATCTTTCTGCATTTTTCAAATTCTCTACAATAAGCATGTCTAACACTTATGATATAAAATCTCTAGGGGCAACATCCACCATGTTTTCTTTCTTCACAGAACAGTGGTATTTCACCTGCAATATTTTGGTCTTGGGGAAACATACCAATGCACCTGGATTACAAATCCACCAAATCCATGAGAGGGTGTAATGAGCCCAGCAGACCATGCAAGGATGTGTTATGACATTATCCTAGTGAGCTGCATACATGGTGCAGTGACCTTCACTATGGCAGGATCCAGGATTTTCATTGTATTTCCATAACTTGCTCAGGGCCTGGAACAAATGTTTAGTAAATGTTTGCTGAATTCCTTGATATCTGTCTTAGGAATAAAGCTAACTCAAATTGATGCAAAGAAAAATAAAATGTATTTTGTGCCATTGTTTGGGGAATTTAGGGATGGATGCATGCAAAGGGAAATTTCCCTCTGCCTTAGAAATGGTAGCACAGTTGGTAGATATATGCATGCATCGTTACACTTCATCTATCTAGAGGTAAGATTTGATGTGACCTCAATCTTCCAGACCATGACTAAAAACAGAAGAGGAGGAGGAAGAGGAGGAGGAGGAGGAGGAGGAGGAGGAGGAGGAGGAGGAGGAGGAGGAGGAGGAGGAGGAGGAGAGGGAGGGAGGGAGGAGGAGGAGGGAAGGAAGAAAGGGAGGAAGGAAGAAAGGGAGGGAGGGAAGAAGCCTTGGAGCATTCTAGTAAATTCAAAAAGGCCGTGTCCTCAGTTCATGCTCTGGAAACCTCTGAGATCTTTCTAATCACTCCCCACACACACTTTCCCACCTAAAAGCCTGTCTATAGGTACTTTGGATACAATTCTAACAGAATCTTGAGCCTAATAAGGACCCAAATCATCACATATTGGGGATATTTTTCTCAGGAGCATACTACCTTTCATGTTGCAAATATAAGCAACAAAACATCAAAACTAGACCTTTCAAGAACACCCAGTGAAGTTTAGGATACTTTCATAAATGAAGCACAGTGAGAAAGGTGAATAGGTCCACACCAAATCACACAGCAGAGTAAAACTGATGAATAGTAAACAAACAACTCCCAGGCCTCTGCTGCCTGCATTAAAGTAACTGTAACAGAGGGTCGTGATGACCAAACCAAAGAAAGAAAGGCAGTCAAGTAAGCACTATATTTTAGAATGATTCCTTTACAATTTTTTAATTGGTTCATAAGCGTGATTATCCTCAGTTATCTGAAGTACTGACTTCCGGGCAAAGTTCCACTGCCCAAAATTGTTGGACAGAAAAGAATTTTCTGATATTTATTTTTTCATCTATTGTTGCAAAATGGATTAACTCTAGCTGGCTGTCAACTACACACACACACACACACACACACACACACACACACACCCCACTTTTTATATCATCCCATTGAGCAGACTGGGAGCTTTGTGAAGGCAGGGTTTGACTTGCTCATTTCTGTACATTGCCTGGGGCCAGTAGTTTTTCTGGATGAATGAATAAGTGAATGAACAAATGAATGAAATCTCTAGAGTTAGTAGTGAGCTGTCCTATTTAACTTTCAAGGGAGCACACCCATGTCTTGAGGCCAATTCTTAAAATCCACGTTGTAGATGCATTTGGTTTGACAGGAAGCAATTAAAAGAAACCATAAGCATTGAAGGAATGATTGTCAACACTTATTTTGATAACCAACAAATAATGTGGAAACTGCATTTTTCCCTGCAAATAGGAGCATGCTGCCATGTGGAAATAAAAAATAAATCTCAACACAATATGTAAAACCTAGTAAGGAAGGGGAAAAAAAATCACAAAAAGCTGCAGTCTCTTCTCTTTTTCTTTCTTTTTTTGATGTAATATTTATGTACATGCAGTTTTGAGGTTTTTTGCTAGCTCACCTTTTCCTCCATGGAAAACTGCTAAAATCCTTCACCCAGTTAGTTCTCTTATTTAGTGCCTCTCTAAAATTCAAGCTATTATTTCTTCTAATGAACAAAATTTGGGGATATTGCGCGACTCATCTACAACTTCTCTGAGACTACAAATTATCATGATGCACTTCATGTCTAGACACCCGCAGGTGTCATTTGAAACCCGCTTTAAACTGTTTACACCCCACATTGCTTTATTTATTCTTCAACATCAGGTCTCCGTTTAATTAAAATTGACTTTGGTCCTTCAGGCATGTGCCGCGCTCTCCCCATCACAACACAGAAGTGGTTTTGCTCTTATTAATTCCACCTTTGCCTCTGTCTGCTCTAACCCAATAACACTCTGCCCGCCCAAATCCCGAGCCTGCTTTCCTTGAGTGCTGGAGTGGAAAACCACAGGCAAGAGCCAAGGAAGCTTCCCATTTACAAGCTGTTCTCCAGGCGAATGCTGATCTTCCCCAGACGCTAAATCATAATCTTCGTGTTTTTCGTATTTCACATTCTAGCCACAATTTCAACATCCCATCCCCGTGACATTAGGGAATGATAAATCAGCAGGCGGGACAGCTCCCCTGTACAGACTGGTACGGGCGGCGGACCCCGCTCTGCCAACGCCCTCGCTCCACCAGAGGGTTAACCCTTTCCCGCGGCGCTTCCTCCGCTGCCTGCTGCCTCCGCCGCCAGCCACCGCGCCGGCAGCTATTTTTAAATACATCAGAGGGCAGTTCTTTTCTTCTCACTTTCCTTTCTGTTTCCTTCCTCTCACCCTCTTCTTTCTTTCCATTCTCCCTCTCTCTCTCCCACTTCCTTCCTCCCTCCTTTCTCTCTTCCTTCCTCCTTTCTCTCTTCCTTCCTCCTTTCTCTCTCCTCCCTCCCTTTTCTTCTTTCTCTTTCCTGCCCTCCCTTCTCTTTCTTCCCTTCTCATTCTTTCTTCCCTTCTCATTCTTTCTTCCCTTCTCATTCTTTCTTCCTTCTTTCTCCCTTTCCTCTTCTTCATTCCCTCCCCTTTCTTTCTTCCCCTCTCTTTTTCCTTCTCTCTTCCTTCCTTCTTTCTCTTTCTTCCCTCCCTCAGTCCGTCCTTTCTTTTTCCTCCCTCCCTGACCCTCCCTCTTTCTTTCTCTTCCCTCTCTCCCTCTTTTCCTCCTTTCTTTCTCTCTCCTTCCTTCTTTTTCTCCTTCCTTCCTTCCTTCCTTCCTTCCTTCCTTCCTTCCTTCCTTCCTTCCTTCCTTCTCCTTTTCCTTCCTTTCTTTGCCTTGGCAGGCTTAAGAGTACTTTCGGGCAAATGAAAATATTAAATCACCTACAATGAAAACATACACTTTGCTTAAATAACTAAGTCTGCGTTAAAAACCATTCTGCACCCTCCTCTTCACCAGATATCACTAGAGGAGAAAGTTGGGTGAAAAAAAAAACTATTTTAAGTTAGAGAGGAAAAAGGAAAAGAAAGGTGGGGGTGTCTTATGAAAATCAAGGGAGGTTAGTAGAGTAGAGGAAACTGACTGGGGCTGGGAGAAGAGGAGGGAAAGGAAATACTGGAGAATGATATTGGCCAAATTAGATCGCTATAGTGAATGCATGTATGGATATGTATCAACAAATTCCAGCATTGTGTACAATATAATGCACCAAAAAATATGGGGAAAAAGCTTATTTTAAGTGGAGAAATATTTAATACTAATTAATTTTATTGTTGTATAATTTACATATCAATGAATTTCTCCATTTTAGCAGTATGAGTCACAGGCTTTGAATATATTTATAGAATTGTGCTACATAGGCATAATCTAATTTTAGAACATTTCTATCACCTTCTCTTCCCAGTCTTCCCCCTCTCCCCCAGTCCATTTGCAGTGATTTCTCTTCCTTACCCCTAGCCTCAGGTAACTACAACATCCACCTTGTAGATTTGCCTTTTCTGGGCATTTTGTACAAATGGAATCATACAATAGGAGGTCTTTTGCATCTGGCTTCTTTCACTTAGCCTAATGTCTTTGAAGTTCAGTGCTAATGGCTTTTATTATATGGCAAAGCCCTCCGGAATGGTCAAACTGTCCCAGAAGACTACATAATCTATTATGTGCATGCCAAGTGTGCTTGTAGAACATACCCTGCATAGACATGTACCCTGAAATAGTGTGAGAATTCTCTTTAGGGTCTAGTTATGAGGTGTGAGGGTCAGTCTGTCAAGGACATATGCATACATACACATGTATATCTCAATTGGTAGTTGGTTTTGTTTTAGAGAGAAAAATCCACAACATTCAATTGAAATGACAGACCAAGGCCACATAACTGAAAAATACAGGGCTTTTAAACTCTCTCCTTTTTATATAATCTGATGAGATTAAAATATGTTAAAACTGAATATACATTTCAGCATTTTAATACTGAAATGGTATGCTCATGTGGAAAGTATATTTAATATTAGCTAATATAATTATAACTAATGTATAGTTACATAATTAAATATATATAGTTATGTAATTAGAACTAATTTATATTAACTAATATTATCCATCATTAAGGGAGAGAGAAAGAGAAACTGAAAGCCAGAATGGAAGGTCAAAGACAAGCAAAAGTTTATTTTTCTTTCCTCCATGCTAGGGATTGAACCCAGGGCCTTTCTTGCACATTGAGACAGGGTCTCCCTAAATTGCCCAGGCTGGCCCTAATTTGCAATGCTCCTGCCTCAGCCTCTCAGAGAGCAGCTGGGATTACAGGTGTGTGCCACCTCGCCCAGCCAAAAGCAAGCAAGGAAGTGGGGGGGGGGCAGAGGGTGGGGAGGTGGGGGGGGGTCAGATAGAGACAGATGGAGTGATGGGAAGGAGTGGAGGATGGTTATCCGAGAGAACAACCTGCCTGTCCTTGTCCCAGTTCTATTCTCAGCAGATGGTGATGACTTTGTAGCTTTTTGGCTATTCTTCCATCCCATCATGGAATGTTTACCACCGTGCCCTGACAAGGAACTCTTATAACTGAGGATTATAGCAGGGACAGTTGTTCTCAGCCCTGGCTGCACACTGGAATCACCTGGGAGAGCCTTGAAATTCTACCCTGACTCTGTCTCAATCCTGAATCAGTTACATTAAAGTTTTTGGAGCTAGGACCCAGGCATAAATATTTTTGAAAATCCTCTCCAGGTGATTTTTAATGTAGGCACCAGGACTGTGAAACAGTGGGCTAGATAGAGCAGTGCTTATCAAAATTTTATGTGCATAAAAGTCACCTGAAGATCTTGTTAAACTACAGATTCTGATTCAACAGGTCTAGGGTGGGGGCCTGAGCGTCTGCTTTTATATCAAGATCCCAAGAATGCTGATGCTGCTGGCCCCCAGAATGTATTTTGAAATGTGAAGAGCTGGAGGAACTCCAATTTTAGGGCCTGACATGGGGTATTCCAGCATCTACTTCTGTGATTCTTAAAGTGTGGTCCTCAAGCCAGTAGCATTAGCATCACCTGAGACCTTGTTAGAATTGTAAATCCTCAGGCTCTACTCCAGATTTATTAAATCATCAACTCTGGGGGGAGGGTCCAGCAATTTGTGTTTTAACAAGCCCTCCAGGTGGTCACATTCAGGCTCAAGAGTCATTGATCTACTTAAACTTCCTAAACATGCCTTGCCTCTGTATATGTATTTCTATTATATGGCACCTCTGCTTTTCACTGCCTACCTGTTCATTGTAGCTCTCCCTCAAACTCCTATTCATTCTTCCAAACTCATCTTTTTTCTAACATCTTCTATCCAGTGTCATGCTGGTAAATATTTAACAACCAGCTTTCCAGAGCCCTGATTTACTGTACTTACTGATTTCCAGGATGCAAATATACCCATCATGGCCAATTTCAAGCCATCCATATGAAGATGCTAAAAACAGAGTTGGAAAGAGATGTACACATACCAGCAGTTCTTGTTGACTGGTTCCAGCACACCATTACTTCTATCCTATGTTAATCTGCTGTATTAAGCATTTGGCAGTATGTCAGTCTTCTGTCAAGATAGTAAGCTCCTTGAAGGCTAGTTCCATGTCATTCCTCTCTGCCCTCCTCCACCATCTGTACAAAGGGCCTACACATCAGAGGTCTTTCACACATCTTTGCTGAATTGAGTCCAACCTTTGTTGTGAGAATATCATATACCCATGTTACATACAGAAAAGTACTTCTCCAAATGAAAATTGTTCAATAGTGAGGTAACTATTTTAGCTTTAAAAAATTAAAATTTAGATTACACATAATAAAATGTACCTTTCATCCTTAGGATGTGGGCAGCACATGCTGAAGTTAATTGTGATGATGTCCATTAGTGACCTTATAAATTAGAAGCACTGCATTTGTTCAGTTTGAAAGTACTCACAGGAGTAGAAGCCTGCAGAAAGTGGCCTCATGTTGGGAGGGAGCTGAGAGCCCAGAGAAGTGGGCTCACTGTTCACCCACTCTCACCTGTAAAGGAGGGTGCTGCATTAGATGTCTAACTCTGAAGATCTAGTCTATTTCTGGTTGTTAAATTACAGTTAGGCCTCCTGATCTTCTTTAACTGAGAAAAAAGCATGAATTCAGAAAAGTTTCTCTCTCTCTCTCTTTTAAAATGATCTCTATTTTATGGTAAAGGGTTAAGTTCCTAATAAGCCCTAAAGAGTCAAGAGCTTGTCTTGGCATCTTGTCCTCCTTCCTCCTGATGAATTGCCTGACACCTCCCTGATCCTGCAGCTCTTTTCTTTAGAAAATAACATTTGGTTCTGGTCATGGCAGAACCCCAGGTTTTGCTGATTTAGGGCCAAAAGGAATGTGACAGCAAATTTAAATACTTTCGTATCTATAAAAGCATGAGTCTTGAAATACAAATGTTAACATAAAACACTCAGCATTGGCTCTTTATGTGCAATGGAGTTTCTTTAATCATCAGTGGTTCAGTTACTACTTATCTCTAATTCTTTTTTGGAACTTCAAACCTTGGATTCAGTTATAATTTTCTGTATTGCTAGTCAGTGGTAAGACTGAACTGTAATTTCAGGGTTCAGATTTCAATGGATTAACTTTACAGTATAAACAATTAGGAAACTGATATTTTTTCCCTAATCTTGCATTTAATTGATCATAACATTGATTCTGTAGAATTTTTCAATGCATTGTATGGTGTTATTTTACAACACAAATAACATCAATACAAGAGATCAGTTTAAAAAGACTCTCCAAGAAGACTTAAATATTTTTGGCAAGTGGGAGGTGAGAGTTCAGGGTAACTATTCTGTTTGCAAATTCAAAAACATAAATTAGGGTAATTGTTTTAGAAAATACTTAGAGAAGGAGATGTGCTGATAAGTTTGAGCTCTAATTAAGCTGCTTCTTTTTAAGCTCATGGTTTAATTTACTTCCTGATACTTTCCCTTTTTGCTAGTCATCACTGACACAGACCCCTTTCAAGATCTTTTGTATTATGCCTTCACTTGGGTTTTAACATTAGGAAAAGTGTAAGAATAAACGATAGCTTTGAATTTAGACAAATAATTTCAGAAAAGCCCTTAGTGTTTTTACTCATTTCAAGTCTCCTGAGGATGTCAAAATGAAGATGTAACAATTGAATTAATTATTTCACTTACAAAATCCAGTTCAAGGCTCCCATTGCTCACTCACTGCTATGTCATTTCCTCAGTCTCAGATTGCAGAGGGCTTTTCTTTCTTCTCTTCCCACGTTCCATACCGAATTGTTAAATCTTGCCAATTGTTGTTGGTAATGTGTCCAGAATTTATCCTCTTTTTGTTTATTTGTTCTATACTTGACAGTACATCAAAATCACCTGGGAAACTTCTTAAAAATGTATAATTTCCAGGTCTTTCTCCAAAGTTTCTGATTCAGGGTATTAGAGGTGGGTACAAAGAAATCTTTATTTCTAAACAAGGTAACCAGGTGATTTAGAGGGCCTTTCCTGAGAGAGTGAGCAACAGGAACTAGCTTAAGAGGGATGAAGCATATTCTAGGAAGCCAGGCCAGTAGGTGAGAGCCCTGGGCAGGAAGGGGTAGGCAAGGAGGCTAGGGATCAGCCATGGAGAATGAAGCTCTGGGGACCAACATGTGGGGCCTCCTAGGGTTAATGAAACAACTCTTCTTTGGAGGTAGAATTTGAGGTTCCCAGAGTCTCAGTTGAAAATGCCAGTTGGAAGCCTGGAATGAGGGTCAACAACTAAGGAGGTGGGGGGACTGTATCTGATCATTAGCTTTCTTGGAAAGAATCTGTCAATGAGATGAGAAAGGAACCAAGATGGAACCCTATTTGAACAGTGATGGGAAGATGAGCCAGCAAGAGAGACAAGAAAGAAGAAGAAGGGGAAAAGTGTTGGGAAGGACTAGAGAAAGAATTTTAAGAAAAGAGGAAGGGGTTGATTGTATTAGTCACCCTAGCATTTCCTGCACCCTGAACAAAGCAGGTACATAGTAACTATTTTCTGAACTGAATGGGAATGCTGCCCAGACCAGAGAAGGTAAGAACTATATATGGAAAGGCTGTAGGTCCCTGCATGACTTGGCATAGCAGCTTCAGTGCAGGGGGATTGGACAGAGAACAGTTGTCAAGGAGGAACTAAGTGATGGGGACAAGTATAGGTACTAAAAAATATCACTGAATAAGGTAAGGAGAAAGATGGGTTGGTAGTTGGACGGGAAGCAAGGCAGGGAATATGAAGATGGAGGGAGTGGGAAAGAAGAAATGAAGGCTATTCTATTTTCCCTTGAATATGTGACTTCATCCTCTCTGTGGTACAGTGGCTTTCCTGTGCTCTCTTGGATTGTTCAAAATGTTACCTTCAGATGTTCCTTTTTAAAGAAACATTTCCTTTTCTGTACAGCCATGGATTAGCCTATTCTCTGAAGTGTTTAGCACTTGCTTTCCTGACTCTAGGGATTCCTGATCTAAGGATACTTAAGCATCATAGGTGCTACTGAGTGAAGTGCTGTGTCTGCACTGTCAAATAATAATCCCTAAGGTTGGTCTTATTTTCCACTCCCCTATGAGGAAACTGACCTTCATCGACCCTTAGCTGAGAAGTGGTCAAGCTGGGATCCAACCTAGCTCTGTCTGACTCAGACACCTCCTTACTCCACCCAGGCTGCCTTTGCTTCAACTGTATAAATTCCAAAATGACATGAACGCTTTCCCCCCAAAAGTTCCTGACCTTTCTACATTCCAGACAGTTCTTCCTAATTGAGGTGTAGCTTCTTCAGTCACCAAAGGCAAAGCCCTTACAATTCTGCCTAGCCTCCCCCTCCTCCCTCCCTCCCTCCTTCACAAACCACACAGAATCCAGGAGAGAAGCTGCTCACCTCCCAGAACCACATGTCTGCCCTCCCCTGCGCTGTGCCATCTGCCGCCTCTGTCTCACAATGCAGAAGCAGTCTGAGCCAGCCTCGTGTGTGGTCCAGCAACCAGTCAGAGGGCCCTTCAAGCTTAGAGATTCACATCTACTTAGTACTTTTGTCTAAGCATTAGGCACAGCAGTGGATGTCTAGTAGGTATCTCATTTAAGTCACCCAGAGCTGCAAGCTAGATACTGTCGTGTCCCTTGCACATAAGAAGTAACTGTGCCTCAGAGAGGAGAGATGACTTCTAGGGAAACCTACATGGGGCAGGGGTGTTGGACCTTGGACTCATCCAGGCCTACTGGCATTTTAAGACCACTTTATTACCCCATCCGCCAGTGTATGGATGAAATCACAGCAGCAGATTCTTTAGGCTCAGAGCTGGGCTATTCCAGGAATGATTCAAAGAGAAACAACCAGAAAAAGGAACTAGTTAGGAGAATCTGTCACTATTTTGCATGTTTTAATGAAAATTTTGTGATTTCAATGATAGATCTATTAAATCCCAACATTCTCAATAATAAGAGTTTCATTTAGGGCTGGGGCTGTAGCTCAGGGGCAGAGTGCTTGCCTAGCATGTGTGAGGCACCACACAGAAATAAACAAATAAAATAAAGGGATTCTGTCCATCTACAACTACAAAAAAATAATTTAAAAAAGAGTTTCACTTAGCAGTCTCTTTGTGCCTCTCCATTTTATTATTTAAAATTATATTATAATTAATTATAGCCAATTAGAGATTTGTAAAAATATATGTCCAGCTAGAGATGTGATAGGTGTTTTCATTGCCAGACACACTTGGATAAGAAGCACTAGACCCATGACCAGAAAACTTGAGCTTGAATTGAGAAGAGAAGTGAAACAATTGGAGAGGAGAGAATGTTCAGATCAACCCAACTGATCTCCCAGGTGCCCCTCGATTGGCTCATATTACAATTAGAGCAGAACTGCATTGGCTTACAGTCTCTGTAGGGTCCAAAATCCAATGAAAGTGCAGCTTAGAGGGGATGAAAAGTATGCTCCTGTCCCTTTCTTGTGGGGGGGTGGTACCACCATTGTGGGTCCTGGGACCCCTGCCTGATGCAGAATCTCCACCTTCTAGGCATGCTGAAGTTCCAGGAAGGGAGCCCAGTCTCTTGACATTCCTACCAGCCTGGCAGCATCCTTTCAGCCAAGAGAGTAGGCACTGTCTAGAGCCTGCAGCACACTAGCTGGGGTGGGGGTGCTGGGGATGGTCAGAAGGAATCCTCCATTTTCTCCACCCACACTGCCAGGAAGACAGGGGTGGAGCTGAGTCATGTCACACCTGTTCTCAAATGAGAATGAATTCCCAAAGTTTTCCCTGGCTGGTGGAGTACCTCTGGATTTTAAAATGGGAAGCAGAGTAAGTTTATAAAGTTTATGAGGCTGCTTTTTTTTAAATTTTTAGGTAGTGAAGGGGTTCCTCAGGAATCCCATAGGCTATGTGCATTAAGGGACCTTGGAAAGCCCCAAGACACCCTCTCTTTTCCAGTAGTTCTACAGTCATGACACTGACACCCAGCCCCTGTGGTCTGGGATCTAGACCTGAGGTTCAAGACACACTGCTATAGCCTTCACAGGGTCTATGAGGCCCCCTTTCTTTGTCAGTTTATATATTATATGCATTTTTTCCTTCACTAGCCATCATCAGATTATCAAAGGATCCTTGGATTGAACAGCCAATGCCACTTGTGTTTCTGAGACCCTGATCATGTAGGATCATTTGGAGAGAGGAAGGGGGAGACTTTCAAAAGGCTTTTGGATTTGAATTCAGAGGATGATATTCTGTTGTTCTGGCTTCCTGCTGTTGGAAGGCTATTGATAAACTGATATTACTTTTTGTGGTTTAGCTGTGGTGGGGAACAATAAGAAAACTGCCAGATGCCCTGAAAATCTTACTCCCTGGGCTGGGGTTGTGGCTCAGTGGTAGAGTGCTCGACTAGCACGTGCAAGGTCCTGGGTTCCATCCTCGGAATCACATAAAAACATATAAATAAAATAAAGATATTGTATCCAACTACAACTAAAAAATAAATATTAGAAAAAAACACATTAACTCCCTTTTCCCCCTCACAATTAAGTTTCTTCAAAGATTTGTCTATCTTGGATTCTCTTCACTTTTGGTTCCCCATTCATCTTGAAATCCTCAGTTATCCAACCTCTCCTCTCCTTTCCTACCAAAACCACGCCTCCCCCAGAGCAGCACTGTCCTCTGTCTTAAATATCCTAAAGATGCTTTTCAACTCCTGCCCTACTTGACTTGATTGTGGTTCTTTATATGGACTTAAATAATTAATCTTCATCTATCTTAGTCAAAGTAAGCTCAGTCTACAACACTGTTAGCTATCGTTATTATACTCTCTAGGAAATGCAAGGAATTTTAACTGCAGATTTTGACACTGCTAGATTAGTTTGATATCAACATTTATATATTCCTTAAATATTACTGAGGACTTACTGGGTGCCCATCACTGCTCTGGATCCATATGATGCAATGGTGGACTGGCCTGAACCAACAACATAGCTTTCTACATGCAAGAAAGGAACAAGTGAGGTCCAGAAGCTCTTAGGACAATTACTCTGTGGTTAGTATTTCAGTTGCTTCTGCTAAAACTACATTATTCATCTGGGTTGGTGTAAGGTCCCTAAAGTGTTTAGTCCTTTACAACGTTAAGATAATCAAAGAGTACTTTTCCATTTCACACACACACAAACACACACAGACAGCAGCCATTGCAAAGTCAGGTTAAAGTGATCAGCAGAGCACCAATTTGCTAAAGTGGGGACTGGGATATAAGATGTATGTATATATGTATGGATGTACATGTGTATATGTGAGAAATTTGGCCTTAAGTACCAAAATAATCAGAAAATACAACATAGTTGCATCTCAATTTCTGAGGTTTCTGATCTGGTAGGGAGAGAAAGTTGAACATGTAGCCAGTGCAGATCTGCATATAAACCAACAGGTATAAAGGATAATTAATCAAAGCAATAACAGGATGAAAAAGGGACTTTCCTCATGCCTTGAAATTACAGTTAAGTGAATAATTTGCTTAATCTTGAGAGAATCCATGGGGTCCCTAGCAAGAGTGGTCACTACCTGCAAGTTTTGCTGGGAGGTTCAAGGACCAGACCTACTCCCAGAGACCCACATCCTCCCCTATCCATCAATAGAAGAAACCATGAAAAGGTTACTGACCTTAAGGGCAGTGTGGTATTCACGGGATACATTTCTTTCTTCATGTGGAAGGGGAAGATGGGCCTCCCCACAGCCAAATGATGGAGATTCTAAAGAACCATAGCAAAGGGAAGAGATTGGCTTCTGAAATTCCTGTGACTGAGCTGCAGAAATTAAAGGTAGCAAGTAGAGAGGAAAAGGAGGACCCAGGTGGTGAGAGTCCCCGGTGGAGCATCCTAGAAGTCTTGGAGTTTGAAGTGTCATTCTTGTGTCTTTTCAGGCCTTGTGAATGCAATTTTCAAAGTCCTCATGATCTTAAGTTCCCATTCTGAAGGCCACTTGACAAGAGGCCACTCTATCCAGTGGCTGCTATACTGTATTGGGAACTATATAATGTGGTGGCCCTTCACATTGTACCAGTTAGGATGTGTTCAGCTGTGTAACAGTAAATTTGCCAAGAGATTAATCTAATATGATATTTACCATTTACTTAAGAAGTCTAGAGGTAGCTGGTTCCAGGACTGGTGCAGCTCAGCTCTGCCATCGAGGACCCAGGCTCTTTCTGTTTTTATGTACTTCCATTCTCAGCATGTTAGAGTTTTGTCCGTTGCTTGTCTCCTTGGGGTTGCCATAGGGCTGCTGAAGATCCAAATATTATATTTTGACAGCAGTGGCCCAAGGTTGAAGGAGAAAGCAGAGACCAAAAGCTATGTTTTTTAACTGAGAAGGATGGGCTCCAGAATGACTTTTTATTTATTTATTTTTTTTATTTTCATGTGGTGCTGAGGATCAAACCCAGGGCCTCGAACGTGCTAGGCAAGCACTCTACCTCTGAGAATCTAAGCCCCCAAATTTCTTTATGTCTCACACTGACCAAAACAATGGAGAGTTGGATTGCTCTGAATGGTTTAGGTCAATCATGGTGCTTACTCTAAGTCAATGATGCACTGAAATCTTTTTTTTTAATCAATAAATAGGCTGAGTAGCATGACTCCTTTCATATATTCCTTCTTTCCTACATTCAAAGAATATTCATGGGATGACTTTTACATGCCAGACTATGTGACTAGTGCTGAAATTGCTGGTCAATCTCTTTAAATACACACTCAGGAATCTCTCTCTTGGTCCTGTCTCCTCCAGCTCCTCTCTGCCAGCTCCAATTTTAGACTAGCTCCTTTATTTGTCTCCTTATATTTTATTTCAATCAGAACATTGTTGATTGACCCATTAAAACATTAGATTATCAGCCTAATAACTGGATTCTTGACGGATTCCATCCATTCTTATGCTTTGCTCTGGTAGGTTCCTCTCTTGTCCCGTATTCCAAATGTCTCCTATCTCATCCACTTAGACTTCACCTTCCTGTCTTATCATATATTTTCTATTTCCTTCCTAGGGCAAATAGAGGCCATGAATACAGTACTCATGCCTGTCTCTCCTCCACACACAGGCTTGATTATGTTAACTTCAATTACCATCACTGATAGTTACTTTCTTTTTTACCCCTTTGCCCTCATTTAAGTCTATGTCACCTCCTCTTTATTATGTTAACAATGATTCTGTTGCTAACATTTATTAAGCATGGTGTCCATTTGGTAGACAAGAAATCCAAGTATAAGTAAGTAACTTGCCCAGTATTATGCCAGGGTGGAGCTGGCATTCAAGCCCAGATCTGCCCAGGACTTAACAAAGTTCTGCTTCTAAGTATTGGGTGAAAGCTCTTTGTCATTTGTGTCCTTCCTGTGCACACACACACATTCATTCCCCACACAATTCACTCCACTGATGACATCTGTCTCATGTCTGTTTTTCCCACTGGACTGGGAGTGTTCATAGGGCAGAGATTCTGATTCATAATGCCCTCCCCAATACCTGCCATTTCTGCTGCATGGAAATCATCAGTGGGATTTTAAGAATGATTAAGGGGATGAGGAGGAGTGATACCTGTGCTAGGGATCTGGGAAATCCAGAAGTGAGGACCAAATGCAGAAGCAATCACTTCTCCTGGGACCCCTCCCCCCATACTCCTGGGGAAGCCACACTCGCATCCAGGTGGAGCCACACCTGGCCCTCTGCCCAGACAAAGGAGCCCAGTCACAGCCTTGTCTCCAAGGGTATGTCCTGCCTGAGCAGGTCCTGAGCCGAAGCTCCAGAATTGTGGGGAGGCACCTGGGTCCAGAGCTAGGGCAGGGAATGAGCCTTCATGTATGCTCAGAATCTCCAGGTGTCACTGTACAGGCGTCTGCCCCACCCTTTGCCTCCTTAGAGTTATCTGGGTCCTAAACCTTCTTCAGTGTCCTTTCCCTCCCCTCCCTGGCACAGGAAGCTCACCTGCCTACATCCTCTGTTCACAACTCTGTGGAGGGGACCAAGTCATGCAGAGCTTGAGGGACAGCAGCTACCTTTAGGGCCACATGGATATGGGTACCCACAGGAAGAATGGAGGAAGGGGCTGGACAAGTGGTGGCCTGACAGTACCAGGTCGATCTCTGGAGACTGCAAGAGACTTAAGCCCCAAGACTCAAAATATGCTCCCTGTGACCTCTGAGACCTGCCCACTGTGGCATTCGTTGGCCATGGGATGGGACACTGCCCTTTTGGATTAAGTCCCAGGAAGGCTGGCACGCCCCAGCACTGTCAGCATGAGGTCATCTTGCCAATAGGCATTTCCTGTCCCTTAAACACTGACTGGAGACGGTCCCCGCCCTCTGCCCAGTTCTTGGGCTCCCGGACTCATCAAATACCTCAGGCAGTCATTGCCAGGCAGTGCCAGGCCCTGCCCTCCAGTCTTACGGCTGCAGACGTGTGATTGGTATTCACCAACACTGGCAGAAAGGACAGGGAAACCACATCTTCGGGCATGTTCAGAGGCAGGTGTTCTCGGTGTCAAACAAGCCTTCTCTCTTGAGCAGGAGCCACACTATGTCCCATCTTAGCTCCACTCTTCCAATGCTTGGCAGAATTGTTGCAGAAACTGGAATCTCTGGGGAAATTGAGACTGTGAGCCAGAGGGTGCCCTGGGGACCAACCCAAGGAAAAGACAGCTTCCTTGAAATGAGGTGGCGTCACACAGCAAAACCTGAACAAATTTGAAGATGCAATTAACAGGTGAATCTTAGACTAAGAATGTGGGTATTCACCACAAAATACGTTTTTCCCTAGTCAGATTATGAAAATCCCTGACTGCTGGGGTGTGAGCTGGCGTGGAAAGTTCTGGGTGCTCCTCTCCATTTCCAGTGTCCTCTGCACACAATAGGAACTCAATCAACCCTTGTCTACTTTAAAACTGGGAGAGACTAGTCATAGGATTTCCCCTAGGGCTTGTGAGCTACCTTTTCTACCTGTAGGAGGAGGGAGAGTTCTTGAAGCAATATGGGGGACCCTGGTAGGGGAAAGGAGGAAGGATAGGGCTCAGGAATAGCAGGTTTTGATGGAAAAGGACTTAATCCTGTGTGAGTTTATCAAGACAGGCTGAAGGTGGGTGTGAGGAGAATATTCAGGGGTGGAGTGGTGATCCAGGTGATAATAGGGCCCAAATGTCATAGCACCTGGCACCCTGGGCCCCAAGTGGGGGCTACTTGGAGCTTCAGGAGATGGTGTCCTGGGGCATGCATCCTGTGTAGGCAGGGCCCTTTGGTCACAATCACAGTCACAGTGGGGAGGCGCCCTCAAGTGGCTTCACTGCAGCAGACCAGAAAGAGAGATGAAGCCCAGAAAGTGGGTGCCCTCCTCTTCCCAGAAATCATTTGGCAAGGCTTTGGAGAAAGCCAGGAAGATAGGCTTGCAAATGGGTCAAGAGCCACTGAGACAGGATGATAATTGATAATGTGTTCCCATTTCTACTCACAGGAAAGAGAAATGAGAGATGAATGTAGTATGTAAGAATATGATTCTTTTACCCCTGCACTGGGTCTCAAACCCAGGAACACTCTACCACTGAACTAGTTGCTGAGACTGGCCTCAGACTTGCCATCCTCCTGCCTCAGCCTCCTGAGTCACTGGAATTACAGGCATGTACCACTGTACCTGACTAAGAATATATTTTATTCCTCAAAATTTAAATTTAATCCCCAAACAAAAGTACTTTTAAAAATGTCATTTAATATTTTCTCATTATAAATCAGTACTTGCTTGTGAAGAAAATTTGAACAATATGGAGAAACCACAGTAAGAAAATTAAAAAGAATCTCTTCTTAGAGATAACCACTCTTTACATTATATATTATGAATATTGTTTTGTAATTTACATTATCCACTTAAAAATGTATCATGAATCTTTTCGCATGTCAATAAACATCCTTATACATGATTTTTAATGGTAGTTTAGTATTTCTTTCTGTAGGCCTGCCAAAAATTATTGAACCAACCTTTCTATTAGACATTAAGGTTATAGAACTCTTAACCATGAAATAGATCTGTAAACAGCCCTGTAAAAAAATCCATGCACACTTACATAATGAATTTCTTAGGATAAATTCTCAGGAAGATAATTGGGCAAATGGTATGCAGATTTTTTAAAGGCTTTTGCCCTTAGCAGCGTTGTTTCAATTTATACTCCCACCTACAAAATCTGGTTCCTATTTCCCCAAACTCTTGCCCAATTTTGGTATTTTCAATTTTTTTGTGTGGCAACATTTAAATTCACATTCCTTGATTATTAGTAAGGATAAGTGAAACATATTTTTCACTATTTCCATTTTTTTCTACTGTATTGCTTATATATCATTTATTTTAATTGAATGCTTATACTTAGTTATTATTGGACATTTTCTACTGTTTGTGTTCAGCTCTTATTAATTTTTAGGAGTTCTTTATATAATAATATTATTATCTCCCTGGTTGTCATGTTATGAAGACTTGTCTTTTAGCTTTAAACATATATATGTTTATTAGATAAGACAATATACATGTATATTGTATATACATGTAAATAATATATACATATATATTATATATGACTATATATAATATATGTATATATTATTTTTATATATGGCAATATATATAATGTATATATGTTTATATTGCCTTATCTAAGTTTTAGATTTTTCTGTAGTCAAAATTGACAACTTTGGTGTTATATAAAGAGGTTTTCTCTGTATTGAGAGTTTAAAAATATAAGTATCTATTTTACCTCCACTTTTTTCTCTAATTATTTTTGTTGTGGCAAAATACACGGAACATAAAACTTATCATCAGAACCATATTTATATGTATAATCTATGGTACTTAAATACATTCATGATGTGGTGCAACCATCAACATCACCCATCTTTCTAACTCTTCTTTTTGAGACTCTATACACATAAAACAACAATTCTTGTTCCCTCTACCTCCAGGTAACTCCTTTTCGTCTTTATGATTTTTAGTATTCTTAAATACCTCATGCAAGTGGAATCATTCACTATTTTATGACTGGCTTATTTCACTTAACATAGTATCTTCCAGGTTCATAGTGCCCTCTCTACTTTTATAATTTTCTCATTGACCTTTAAACCTTTAATTCTTCTTGCATTTATTTAGATGTCTGACAATAGGTAGGTATCTAATTTATTTTTTTTCAATAATTTGGCCATTTTTCTCAACATTATAAAAATGTGATTGTTTTTATGAATATAAAACATTTGCATTTCTTCCTAAATGAATATGTATGTATGTGCCTTCATCTCTTATTGATTGGAAAGTACACTATATTTTGAAGCTATTGATCCTTTTTTGTTCATTCATGTTGCAAGTGTTTTCCCAGTTTGTCTTCTAAGAATAAACTCTCATAGTTTTTCTTTTGACATACTGAGGATTTAGATTTTCTTTAGTCATATTAATCTTTTGATTTATGGTTTCTGAATTGGTAATTGTGCTTAAAATGGCCTTCCCTGTGGCTTTGTAAATTGTCACCTATAGTTGTTCCATTTTCTTCCTTCTTCTTTTACTTTTATCTTCAACTCTAATTTTTTTAATAATGTATGTTGGTGTGTTATATTAGGCAAAAACCTAATCTTTCCCCAAAAGAGTTACCCAATAGTCCCCTTATATTTTATTGAAAAATATTTTACTTTATTATTTGAAATGTCGCCTTTATCATACATCAAATTCTTAACATGTAACAGGTCCTATATTCTTGCCAATGTACTGCATCTGCCCTGTTTTTAATTCTGAGATTGTCTCCTTGCAAAACCCCAGACCTGGATGAATATAATTCTCCCTTCTCCCTACTCCTCCTCTCTGGCTGCTGAGAGCTGCTGGAGAAATTCAGTTCCACTAGTTGGTGCTGCTCCAAATTCATGTTCAAGGTCAGCCTCAGCTAGATCTTCAACTTGGCTTAGCAACTCCCAGTTCTGTAATAGTCATTTCAATGCTCTGCCTCATCACCTGCATGTAACCTCACATTCTACCTAAGGAAAAAATAGAACTTCTGTTGGAACTTTCTCAATTTCCACCCACCTGTCACCCTTCCCTCCTTGAAGAACAATAGTCACCAATGTTTACTGAGTGTTTACTCTATGCCAGGCACTATTTTAACCACTTTACATGTGGTTTATCCTCACACAAGACTTTCAGGTAACAGGAAAGAAAACTGAGAGCAACTTATGTAATTTGCTTAAAGTCTCACTACTAATGACTGAAAACTGAGGTTTAAATCCTGGAAGTGTCTTCAGAGCCCAAGTTCTTGACCACTTCTCTGAGTTATTTCTTTCAGCTCTGCTGTTTTTATTAAACTAGTTTTAATCTTTGTTCTCTGCTGTGGTGGTAAAATAACTCACTTAATCATTCAACCATTCCTGGTCTCTTCTTGAAGGAACTATGGTAGGAACAATGGTAGGAACTATGCTAGGGACCTAACAGGAAGCAAAACCAGGTGTGGTCTCTCTCCTTCTAAAGCAAATGGTCCATTTGGACCATTGATAGAATTGACCAATGAATCACACCAATAAATCAAAACCACATCCCAAATAAATGTTCTAAAGGGGAGGACTATAGTTCTATGGCAGTGGACAGCAAAGGCTAAGGGTTAAGGAGAAGTGTGTTGTGGGGTAACCAATAGAGCTGAGACCAAACAATGAGGGAGAGTTTAATAGGCAAAGACAGTGCCATCAAAAGGCTCCACACATACTCACAGAAAAGTGGGGAGGAGGATCTTGCTAGGCAGATCTTCACAGACACAGGACCCCTCTGGTGTTTCCACTCAGGCTCAGTCCATACCTGCCTAGAACTGAATAATGACCTTGGGTTTAAATGGTGTGAAAAGAAAAGCGGTGAGTTCTCCATTCTCTAGTGCCCTGGGTAACTGCAGCTCTTCTACCCCGTGACCTGCCCTGTCCATACATATATGATACTAAAATGATGACATTTAACCACAGGCTCCCTTGACTTTCGAAATCTTAACAGCTCTTGTTGAGAGAGTGTTAGTTCAGTTCTCCTGATTAGAGTCACCAGTTAGAAGCAGGGGGTGCCGGTTGGGTAGTGGGTAAGGATAGCACAAAAATCTTGAAAGGGGCTCGTTCCTACCATTTTCTTTGGGCCTCTTTGCAATTCTTCATTTTGGTGACTTGTTGTTTATGGGAGAGAGTGAAAGGGGAGATGAAGATGACAGACAGGTGTCAAGGTCACATGCTTGGGAAGAAACTATCCACGTGGAAGTAGATTCTTGGTGATGTTTTAAAGCTTTATGCTGGTACAGCTGGCCAGGGCATATATATGACAGCAATAATGACTGGCAGTTTTGAGACCTTAAAAGAGTGCTCAGTATCATACTAAGCCATTAAGTCCTGGACAGCTTTTGTTGCAGAAAAGGGGAGGAAGGGAGGCAAGGCTGATGTTTAGTTGAAAATGTACTTTCAGAAGGAATAATTGCTGGCCACTGTCTCAGAGCAGCCTGCCATAACACTGTATAAATGTTCTAACATTCATCAATCTGAGGCTGCATAAAGGAAGGAGCTCTGGGGGATGTCAGGCAGGGACATGATTGGAGGCCACATAGGGGGCAGTTAAAGCCTGCTCTCAGAGCCTGCCAGACCTGTGTTTCACCGTCCTGGCGGTTCAGAGCTCCTCCTCCATTCTGTGACCTCCCAGATGGAACCCAGGGGCCCACTGGTTGTGGCATCTCCCTTGTCTTGCTGCAGAAGCACTCCCATCTCAGAGGAATCTTCTGGCGGATTCTAGGACCCCCCACACTAGTCCCAATTTGCAAAGGAAGACTTGGGAAGTATGGAGTTTACTGAAGTTATCTTGACACCTCCCTTACTGTGACTGCTGAGGCCTTCTGATAACCCCGGGATTCCCACAGGTCTCCCTGAATTCTTTCTTGTAAGAAAAACAACCCCCTTCCTGCTCTGGAGGAACTATGACCTGGCACTTCTGGAACCATAACAAGACACTCAGGTTCAAATTCAGGTTCAGGATTCAGCTCGTCCTCTCGTCAGAGAGGATAAAAGAGCCAAGAGAGAGGGAAGATGTCCATGTGAGCAGTCATGTCTTTGCTTATCTTTATTTATTTTAAAAATAGTTATCTAGAATCTTAGAGCTTACATTTCTTTTCTTTTCTTCAGGGCTCTGGCATGGACCCTGGGTGCAAAGTACACATAGTGGGGAGGTGGCCTACAGAAGTGGGAAGTCATCCTAAGGGATTAAAGGCAAAGGTAAGTCCATAGGCCTTCTGAGACCTTAATCATCATTTATGGCTGGGATGCTGACTTGTTTGAGAAACAGCAGGGCTACTGCTGCCAAACAAGACTAAATTTGTAAGCAAATGAGGCATTGCTGTGACAGTGTTAAACACTGGGCAAATTAAATGAATTGTTAAATGTTGACTATCACAGGCCTTAGAGGAAACATTTTTTTCCTTCTGTCTGCTCCCCAGGACCCATTTGGTCCTTTATGTGATATGTATTTACTTGAGGTGGAAGCGTTATTAATGCCCACAGGGTTTGAGTATCCATTTTGGCTTCTTGAATTTAGAGGTAAATATGTAATGTGCTTGCTCAGGAGTAATTTTTGGTGGGGATGTTTACCTTGCCTGTGAAATGTATGGAGGTATGAAATCCCCCCTACTCCCCCACCCCTGCCCCCAACTGGTGCTGTCCCTTTTCCAGGAAAGGAATCCCTTCTGGATAAGTTCTGTTCAAGGTCAAGAAACAGAAAAATCAATTCAAAAGAGCTCAAACAATGAAGAGATTTATTGACTCTTATAACTTGAAAAGCAGAAGTAGTAGGGTAGATTTCAAGGCTGGTTAGATTCAGTAGCTTAGTGAGGAAATGAAAAACAGTGTCTCTGCTTTCTCTATGTTCTGACTCCATTCTCTCTGAAAGTTCATGGTGGCAAAATGGCTGCAACAGTTCCTGGCCTCACATATGCCCACCATGCTCTCCAGAAGATGAGTAAATGTCTTTCCCTAGAGTACTGTCAGAAAGGTGAGCGAGCATGTAAATTTTTCAGAAGCCTCTCACCTTATGGCCCAGAGAAACGAATTGTGTTACATGCCCACTGGGGAGTTCTATTGGTTGATTGGATTAGGTGACTGCTGTGTAAAGGATTTGTGATTGTCCTAGTTAGCTTAGACCAAAAAGAACTCAAAACTGACACAGTCAAATCACATGGCTACTACACAGTGGAGATAGGTAAGGAAGTGGGTATTGAGGACATTACCATACCCTCCCTAGAATTCCCAGCAGGTGGTTACCCAGTGATGGGTCCCATGGATGTTTTCCCCCCTGGGCTGAGGACCAAACTCAGGGCCATGTGCGTGCTAGGTAGGTGCTCTGCCATTGAGCTAAATTCCCAGCCCCAAGTCCCATGGAGGGAATGCTCATTACATGGAGGCAGCCGAGGCAGCCCATGCTGTGGTACGGTGGCCCTGACCGTGGCATGGTCCCTTTTTGTGTAAGATAGCAGCTGCATCAGGAGTCTTCTCCCATCTCAGACTCACAGATCAAAGCCAGCTCTTCCTTCAAGAACTGGCTCTTCTTCCTTTTGAACAGAGGAGCAAGTGAGAAACTGTTTTCAAAGGAGCAAGGCAAATGAGTTGACTGTCCTTCCTTCCCTTCCTTCCTCAGGGCTTCAGGTCAAGCAGGCCATTCTTGGAGGAGTGTCGTAGCCCAGCATCTGTGATGAGGAGAGGAACATTAATGATATCCACAAAGAGATGGGGGAAGAGATGCTTAAGATATTTGCTTTAGGATATTTGTGTCTCCAGCACAGGCTGCCTCTTTCCATGTGGTGTGTCTTTCTCAGGCCAATGTGTGGGAGGGAACTCCTCCCACAGAGCCAGTTTAGGATATATGGCATTGTGATGTGTTTGGAGATGATAAATTGCCCTGGTCCCAGGGTGTGTGTTATGAACGGAATATCTTTCAAACACCTTAAGTACTGTAATTTCAGTGGCAAAATAAGCTACTTCTAGCCCCAAATATCAACAAACTGACCTAGATGTATATTTTACCCCATAGCCCAATGCCATAGAATGCAATTAGGTCACTAAAAACAATGATATAGGGTAATATAGGATATACTATTCTAATCCTTACTCCTCATTTCTTGTTTATGCCTAATGCATTTGAAGAAACTTCTTAAATTGGTAACTGTTGGCAAATGCTGGAAAATAAACCCCATGAGAGCAGAAATCATTGTTACGTTAACTTTGTCTCCCAGCACCTAAACCTGGGACATAATAGATTCTCAATAATTGCTGTAGAGAGGAAGAAAAGAATAAAAGAAGGAAATAGAGAATCTCTTATGTTATTACTTTGCTTAGAGGAACTACTTCTAGCTTTTTGTAATTTAACCTAATTTTGACTTTTGTTTTAAAGTGGACACTCTTAAAAGTGTTAAAAAGTGCTTTTTGTCAATATTTAGTATTGTTTTTTTAAAAGATACTCCCTTGAGTAAATGCACTCTACTGTCATGTATAACTAATTAAAACAAATAAAAAAATTAAAAGAAAAAAAGATACTCCCTTGATTTTGTAGGAATTGACAGAGTAAAGTAAAGCACCAGGGCTTTCCCTCCCATTTTTCAATTAAATGTCCACAAAGATTTGTAAATAGGAAAAAAAAAATCTCCCCCAGCTTCAGGAACTCGGGATAAGAATTAAGCATGTGTCAGAACCTGGGAGGAGCTGGAACTAAATACAGCTGCAATGGAGCTGGATTAACAGCTAATTCCTCTGTGCCTTTTAGTGTAAAAGAACACTGACTAAGTGAGAAACAGCCTTGGCTGGTCCCCAGGAGTGGCCCCCACCTTACTGCTTTGCCAGCAGGACTCACCAGGCTTCTCTTAGTAGTGCCTGGCCTCCAGCTTCCCTGCAGCACATAAATGGCTATCCCTGCCAGAGAAGGGGAGGTGAGCCTGGTGAGGTCAGGGGAAAGGCTGTTCTCTGGAGTAGACCATGCCAGGGTTAAGATAAAGGAGGCAGCTGAAATCCCTCCTTGAACTTCCTTACAGTCTTATGCATAAGCAGGACTTAAAATACACAACAGTGTTCTGTTTTCTTGGCCCTTGTTTTCTGAAACAACATCCATACTTGCAAGCAGGTATTTCTCCCTGGCCATGCTGTGTAGGAGCTCTTGCTTGGAGACTTGCTTGGAGAACTGAGATGGGGGCCTATGAAGTAAAAAGAAGATGAAGTTGCTCTTAGTCTCAGGTCCAAAGGAGCTTAATTAGTATCCACAGTGCAAAGGGAACTATCCCAAGGAGCCAGTGATATTCCAAGCACACTAGGCACTTCTCTTTGTGACACTACTTGCTAAAAGATGCTATATCAGCTGGGCACAGTGGCATGTGCCTGTTGTCCCAGTGACTCAGGAGGCTGAGGCAAGAGGATAGCATTTTCAAGACCAGTCTCAATTATTTAGTGAGGCCCTAAGAAACTTAGTGAGATCATGTTTCAAAAATAAAAAAGGACTGGACATATAGCCCAGTGTGGTAAAGAGTCCCTAGGCTCAATTCTCAGTACCAAAAAAAAAAAAAAAAGTACACCAGAAAACAGAGTAGACATGGGCAGCATTAGAAAAATCACATGACTCTGAAGACTGAGACTTTCTTTGAAGTACATCTACTATAGTAGAATTTAAGGTCCAAGAGGGTAGACTCTTTTCCATTTGTTTTATCTTAGCTCCTAGAGTTGGGTTTGACATCTCTTAGTCACTTAATAAACATGTTTTAAAAAAAGAAATCCAGACAGGCACAATTCACAAAAATACCTGTTTTTGTAATTTTAATAAGTAGAAAGCAACCATTTTCTCTATTAAAAAAGATCAGGCCATGTAGTCGGGTGTGGTGGCACACACCTCCCAATGACTCCAGAGGCTGAGGTGGGAGGATTATAAGTTCCAGACCAGCCTGAGCAACTTAGTGAGTCTCAAAAAGCGGGGTGGGTGGGTGGATGGGATGTAGCTTAGTAGTAGAGTACCCTCAGTAGTTAAAAAAAAAAAATCAAGCCATTCGATGTTTGAAAAGTCCAATCTTTGGAGCCATAAAGCTGTCCCTCCTGAACCGTGATGTTAAAATGTGGGTTTTGATTCTGTAGTTTTGGGGTGAGGCCTGAGTTTCCACGAGGAACTTCTGAACTTACTCTCTGAACAGGGAGGATTTAAAAGTCTTGGAAGTAGCTCTGTGCAGGAGGTAATTATTTCTGTTTCCACCTCTCACACCAAGAGGGACAGCTGACATCCCATGAGATACAAAAAGGACAAAAGATGGACCAATGGGAAGTTAATTATTCTAGATGTTAAAAAACCTATATACAGAAAACAGTGTATATTTTGATTCAAATTCAAAAGAAATGATTTTCTTGGGAAGCCTTGCTATTCAGAAACAAAAGCTTTTCATTGTGCTTTGATTAAAGGTAAGCCACTTTCTTAATCTAGACCCATTCACCTAACAGCTGGACAAATCCCAGTTTGGAAAATTATTGCCAAATGTTGTAGAATCTCCCTTGCCATGGTGGTTCTACAATTTGGTTGGAATTTTGTTCTTGGGCAGATGGATGTTTGGGAAATTATTTTGCTTCACTGAACATTGCAGACCCTGAGACTTGTGCGTGATTATTACCAAAACCACTGCTAATGAACACTTTTCCAAATTATGACTCATTCCCCTGAGCTGACTCTTCACAGCGTCTGCTTAGCCATACCCGTCCTGATCACTCCTTTTGTCATCTGACTTGCAGACGGGTGCCTGATCTCCTTTGATATACTGTACATGACATCCTAACAAACCCTTCTCTTTAATCAAAGGAATCAGACATATGCCACCGTCAGAAGTCGGGGTGGGGCGAACACGGAGCAGATGTGTTCCTGCAGGTCAGATGGAATGAATGGATTTGGAACATACACTTGGCATAATCTTTAAAATCAACCCTAGGATCTAGTTTTAAAATAAAACCTCACATTTTTTCACAGGGCAGAGACATTGTAGCCAGCAACTTTCAGGAAAACAAAAGTCCTGAGATAACTTTTCATGAGTCTGCTTAGGGGTCTAGCATTTATGTGCAGAAATTCTTGAGCTGGAGAGTCTCCCCTTTCTAGATACCTGAGGAAAAAAGTACTTCCACATTCAAATACCAGAACAAAATGTGAATTTTAAAGCAGTCTTTTATTTAAAGACAAATATACAACTTGCCTAATGTAATTTTTAAAGATAATATTGCCAGATGTAAATCTACAGTAGGATAGAAATAGGTTTTGGTATATTTTTTCTAACAACTCAGCAGAGATATTTTCTTTTGTAGAGGGAGAGATGCTTAACAAAAGGTTGGTAGTGATGGACATGTTCAAGAAGTGCTGAGATGAGATGCAGATGTGGAACCAGAGGTTGGACTAATTATCTAGGAAAGTTCCTTTTAATCCTGAGATACCTGACATGCTGTGTCTTATACAACCATCCATTTCCTCTACCCAACTCAGAGCAGCTACATGTGGCTGAGGAAGGGCCATGTGTGATATGGCCCTTCCAAACTTGCTCATTTGGGACCCTCAGTGTGGCCTGCCTGGACTGTTCATCACAGTCCCCCATTCTGCCCTGCACTGGCTCTTCCCTAATCCTGCCTTTCCTGGCAGATGACATCTGCTTCCTTTCAGCCCTTCCCTTTTGGCTGTCAGTGTCAGCTCTGGGAAGGAAGAGACCAATCTAACTCTTCTTCTAGAATTTCTCTCCCTTACCTGTAAACAAGCTCCTTATTTTCATTATTTTTACCTCTAGACAGGGTGAGAAAATAGAAAGGCTATATTCTTTCTTTATAAAGATTTGAATCCTCGCTCTGCCACTTTCTGTCCAATGAATGACTTTGACAAAGTTGGTTAGTCTTTATGACCCTCTTTGGTGACCTTATTACTCAACATGTATTGAGCTTCCCCTGCATGTCATACAGTATATGGAAGATGTGGTAGTGAATAAGACACCACCTCTTCCCCCAAGGAACTCATAATCTATGGGGGGAGGTAGAAAAAACAGGCAATGACAATGGTAGATGAAGGTAAAAGTTGGGTTATTATAGGACACAAGAATATATACAGGAGGAGCAGCTCCCTACCCTCATCTTGGAGAAGGTATTTTCTGGTGAGAATGAAGGATCAGTAAGTGCTATTAAGATGAAGGATTGGGTGAAGCAGAGAGAACATGGAGAGTTTGGGGACTTGCAAGTTGTTCTTCATTGTTTTTCAGGGCTATCATTTAGAATTAGGGAGGGAGTGTGTGAGAGGAGAAAGGGAGGTGAGAAATGAGAATTGGAGACAACCAGAAGCCAGAGCACAAAGCCTTGTAAGATTTGACATGAGGAATTTTGATCCTGAATGATATTGAAGGAAATGAGAGGTCTTTATTCTTCCCCTGTCCATCCTGCCTTAGCAAGACCAACAGCTCCCAGAGCCTATATGTATTGACACCTCCTCTAGTTGATTCCAACCTCCATAAGCCAGAACCGGGTTTCTTTGGCTCAAGTGAGAGATGATGCTGTTCTGCATTAATGTCATGGCCACAGACATAGAGAAAAGTGGATTGTCTGGGTGCTAAGAAGACAGAATCTTCCCATGTAGAGCGGGGCACTGAAGATACAGAGATGAGCAAACATGGAGACCAAAATTGACCCAAGAAGTTTAAAGTTGCAATAGTGATGAGTGCTATGTAGGTTTTGCCCTGCTACATCAAGCCTGGTACAACTAGAGCCTTTAATGGGAAGAGAAGTCCTAGTGAAAAGGGCCAGGGAGCGTTTTCCTGGGAAGGTTACACTCAAGCAGAAACCTAAAAATGAGTAGCAGTTCACTTAGCTTAAAAGGGAAGAGATGTCCATTCTGAACTGGAAGGTACAGTATGTGAAGAGTGGGTGGGGCATGAAGGATTGGGAGAAGAATTGAGAGAGTGGTATGGAGGGAGGGGCTCTTGGGCAAGATTAAGCTGGAGAGGAACAGAAAGGAAACTGTCAGGCTTCATAGGCCACATGAAGGAGTTTAATCTTCCTCCAGGTTTCAAGAAGAAGTCCCAAAGTGTGTTAAAATAAGCCATGTGGTGGAGGAAAGTTTGTAGTTTTGGAGGCATGCTTTGCTCCTATGCAGACACTAATCTACTTGAATGACAGATAAATGACCTATTAATTGGGCAATTTTCCAGAGACAGAGGATAGGCCCCTTACTTGGTTGGTAAGGCTGGAACATATAGTGTATGTCATGAAGTTTTAGTAGAAGCAATGGAAAGAGAGGCAGTTGATTCAGAGGGGAGACCTTTTGTTAAATTCACTTTGTGTTATAGGCAAATTAGCTGCTGGGCATATAGTCTTTTTCCTTTCTAAGCAAAATTGACTGGACCAAGTTTTATCACATGGATGCATTTCCAGATTACAAAATTATTCCAAGAAATAAAAAATAGTTTGCTAATAGCTATCAAGAATACAAACAACAATAAATGTTGGTGAAGATGTGGGGAAAAAGATACACTCATACATTGCTGGTGGGACTGCAAATTGGTGTAGCCATTCTGGAAAGCAGTATGGAGATTCCTTTGGAAAACTTGGAGTGGAACCACTATTTGACCCAGATATCCCACTCTTCAGTTTATACCTAAAGGACTTAAAAACTGCATACTACAGGGACACAACCATACCAATGTTTATAGACACACAACACATAATAGCTAAATTGTAGAACCAACCTAGATGCCCCTCAGTAGATGAATGATGGACAGGGAAACTTTGGTATCTATACAAAATGGAACGTTACTCAGCATTAAAAGAGAATGAAAAAAATGGGTGTTCATAATCTGCTTGAATCAAATGTATGAAATATGATATGTTAAGAGCTTTGTAATGTTTTGAACAACCAATAATAATAATAAAAAAAATAAAATTTAACTCAAAAAAAAAAAACATATCACCCTATGTGCATATGTGACTACACGAGAAAAAAAAAAGAGAATGAAATCATGGCATTTTCAGGTTAATGGATAGAGTTGGAGAATATAATGCTAAGTGAAGTAAGCCAATCCCCCCAAACGAAAGGCTGAATGTTTTTGTTGATGAGAAGATGCTGACCCATAAGGAGGAACTTTAGATAGGGCAAAGGGGAGAGAGGGGAAAGGAGGGGGCAAGGGGGTTGGAATCATGGTGGAATGAGTTAGACATCATTACCCTAAGTATATGTATGAAGACACAAATGGTGTGAAAATACTTTATATACAATCAGTGTCTTTAAAAACTGTGCTGTATATGTGTAATATGAAACAAATTGCATTCTGCCATCGTGTATAACAAATTAGAGGGCTGGGGTTGTGGCTGGGCTGGGGTTGCTGCTCAGTGGTAGAGCGATCGCCTAGCACATGCGAAGCCCTGGGTTCCATCCTCAGCACCACATAAGAAATAAAATAAAATAAAGGTATTGTGTCCATCTACAACTAAAAAATAAATATTAAAAAACCCAAATTAGAATAAATAAATAATTAGTAAAAAATGATTTACTAATAGAGTAGAATGTGATGTGGATACCCAAACACTTTTAGAACAACAGGAAAAAAAAACTTTCTGAAATTAAGAAACATACTAATGATTTTAAAAAGAAAACCCATTATAAATGGAAAGGATGAGGCAGAGAAGGAAATACTCTTTTTCAGCCAGTCTCAATCTGTAAATCCCCTTGCTACTGCTATTTTGTCCTGTACTGGCAGCAGAAGGGATTTTTCTTGTTAGCATCCCCATGGGACTAAAATTACAAATACGTAAACACAAACTCTCAATACTCAATTAGTTTGCTTGTAGACAAGATGATCCCTGATGCTTTGGAATGGGGTGGGGGACCCAACCATACTCATTGCAAAAGCCACATACTTTTTCCAGAAGATCACGGTCAATAGTGGGAAATGCCTGCTGGCAGGAAGCTTTTAAATTACTGAGACCATTAGACACAGCAATTGTGATTTGAGCAAACATCTCTTAGAGTCAAAATATGAATGGATAATGGAATCTATGAAAGGAAGGATCAATGAACCGTAGTAATTTGCAAATACGGAGAGATAGGCAGATGCCTGGGGAGACAGTTGAACACTGGGATTACACCTCACCCAAGTTTTCATAAAAGCTTTGATTTGAGAGTAAACAGACTGTAGCAGTTATTAAACATTTGAAGTCTTTTATAAAATTTCACTTTAAGATAGTGGTTCTCAACCAGAGGTAATTTTTATTGTTTTGCTCATTTTTAAGATAATTTTTTATTTGGTGTATTTTGATCATACACAATAATGGGCCTCATTATTACAGATTTGTATGTGTACATAATATGAATTGGTCAATTCTTCCCCTTTCCCTTCCCTCCTACCTCACCTTGGTCCTTTTCCTCTATTCTACTGGTCTCCCTTCTATTTTCATAAGATCCCTTTCCTTTATTTTTTTTTTCATTTTTTTCTCTTTAGCTTCTGCATGTGAGAGAAAACAAACAATGCAAACCTTGACTCTCCGAGTTTGCCTTATTTTGCTTAACTTGATGGTCTCGAGTTCCATTCATTGTCCTGTTCGTGACATAATCTCATTCTTCTTTGTTGCTGAGTAAAATTCCACTGTGTATATATACCACATTTTCTTTATCCATTCATCTGTTGATGGACACATAGGCTGGTTCCATAATTTTGGCTATTGTGAATTGTGCCACTATAAACATGAATATGCATTGTATCACTATAATATGCTGGCTTTAAATTAAAAAAAATATACCAAGGAACGATATATCTGGGTCTTATGGTATCGACCTGAGACAATTTTGCCCACGTGAAACCTGGTACTTCCTAGAGACATTTTTTTGATTCTCACAACTGGTGAGGGATGGAGTGCTTCTGGCATCCAGTGGGTAGTAGCCAGGCATGCTGCTAAACAGCCTATGATGAACAGGACCCTGACCACTCCCTGCTAGGACAAAGGATTATCCACCCCAACATGTCAATAGTCCAGGGCTGAGAAACTCTGGCATAAGAGGAAAACAGCACGAAAGATAAAAAGGGAGAGGGAGCGCAAAAATCCACAATTCTTTGAAATTGGATATGTATACCCTGCGGCACTAAGTTGGGTATTCCTGAGGAAGAGGGAGGGAAGCTATACTCCTGCTGTAAAACTTGCCTTCAAGACAAAGAAAGAAAAAAAGACTGGCCCATTCAGGCAGTCTCTGTGGCTGAATTATGCAGTTTGCCTAGGTCATACTTTTTGTTGCTAGCTGACTCTGATAAAATCAATTAGCTTTGAGAATCTTGCGTGCATAGTAAAGTCAGAGATAAAAATGTATCAATAAAATATAAAGAATGTTGCTGTCAGTCCATGTGGGCTGCTGCAAATCTCTTGAATCCAAGTTCAAAGGCAGACTGCAAAGTGATAAGACCTGCATTGTCCACATCCTTAGAGCAGTTGCTTTCAGGCCTGTGGTGTTGAGAAAGGCTCACTCACTATTCAGTGTTTGGTTTGTAGTCAGCCTGACCCTGTAACAAGCCCACTCTTCCACTAACAGGGCATCTGCTGTCACCACCTCAGACATCTGTAGCTTTTTACCATGTTTTCTGTATAATGTGAAAGAAACTCACCTATGTTCATGACCCCCCAAATAAATTAGGACTTGGAACCATAGGGAATCTTGTCTCAATTCAAATATATTTTTAGGTTTTTAGATGTCCATAAGTAAGCAGTCTGGTGTCATTGCCTTCTGTTTAATAGTGGTACATCTTCACTTTCCTGCTTAGCTTAGAAGAATATATCTACATCTTTCTAAATTTCCATTCATACTTGATTCTAAACTGGGTATCTTGAGAGGTCTTGTTACATCAATTATCCTCTTTTCTGTAACTTCACTTATTCCCTCTCCTTCCTTGACTCTTTTCTTTGTGTTTGTCAATAAACCTAAAACCCAGCCCTAAAAAGCAAACACAAAAAGAAACATGAAGCCTGGAGTGGTGGCGCACACCTGTAATCCCAGTGGCTCAGGAGGCTGAGGCAAGAGGATTTCGAGTTCAAAGCCAGCCTCAGCAATGGTGAAGTGCTTAGCACTCAGTGAGACCCTGTCTCTAAATAAAAATACAAAATAGGGCTGGGGATGTGGATCAGTGGTTGAGAGTGCCCCTGAGTTCAATCCCTGGTACCCCCTGAACCCCCCCCCCCCAAAAAAAAAAAAAGAAACCTGATCTCTCCAGATCAAAGGTGTACCCTAGAGTTGTGTGGCATGGAGGGACTGAACCCACCTTATGAAGTTGAGATTAAATGGTTTAATACCCGTAATGCTTAACACAATGCTTAGCACATAAGTGATCCATAAGTGTTAACTTGTTTATTACTTAAAAGACTTAAATGTTCCATATTTTTCCATTTATCAGTTTTTCTTTTGATGGGATGTTACAATGCCTATGTTTTTGCTTTCATGCTTGAAAATTTTGCTCTATTAATTTTAGAGGACGTCTTGGCTGGTTATAAAACTCTCGCACAACCTTTTCTTTTCCTTATACGATTGTAGACATTTCTCACAGTGTTGTTGTGGAGGAGTATGAGATCAGCCTGATTCCTCACTCCTATCCACATTTATAACTGTCATTTGTCATGTGGATTCCCATAAGATTCTTTATTTATAATCCAGATTTATTATCTTCTACAGGATGTATCTAGGTATAAGTCATTCTATGTCATTCTCTCCCTTTGAAGTCTTTATATATCAAGATTTATGTCTGTAATTCATCCAAGATTTTTTTAAAACATCTTTATATTTTTCTCTTCTTTAGGAACACCAAATTTTCTATATGTTCAATTTCCTTTGAGACAAACATATAGATCGCTTTCCACATCTATATTTCATCAATAATTTTAAAAACTCCTTATTTTTTCTGTTTCATTTTAAGTATTTCTTTAAGTTTATCCATATGAACCAGACCATATTTTCAGCCATGTTTTACACGGCTCCATAATATTTCTGTTTTCTCTTTCATTTCTTTCCTCAGGTCTGCAACTAGCTCTTTATCCCCTTCGGCTGACACATCATCTCCAGCTTAAACACTTCTATTCCTTGCATCTCTTCTTCTGAGTCTTTGAGATAAATCATTTGGTTTCACAATTTTATTGGGATAATGGAGAACTGTTTGTGTAAACTTTTTATGTCTTTGGATAATTTTCTTATGATTTTCTTTGACTTTTAATGCAAATATCCTGTTTATAGTTCCTCTTCTTTGAATGTAATTATCTATCTACTAAGATATAGTAGAAAGTTTTAAGTTCTCCAAATTTATGTATGTATGTATTTTTGCCCTGGGGGTGATTCTCTCTTGGCTGTCAGTATTTAGGAGTTTTGGGTCATTAATGGACAGTCCTTAAGTCCCAGTTGCCCTCTGTTGTTATCTGACCATTGTACCCACCCATCCTTCTTTCTGCTTTCCTCTGGAATCTCCCTCTCTCTTCTAGTTGGTTAAGTCATCAACTTAGGGTATAGGAATGATCCATGGGATTCAACTGGATCTCAAAGGCTCTTTTCCACAACAATGACACTTATTTGGGGGACAATATGTACCCTGTTCTATTAGAGGTTCCAAGAGGTATGTGGTGATGGATGTACTTCCTAAGCCCCCTTTAGGACTAAAGGACTATTTGTCCAGTTGCTGGGAAATTTTCTGTCAAGCAGTCCCCAACTGTCAGCTTTCTTTGGAATTGCCTTATATGGAGTCACACTGCCTAATGTTATGTTCTCTTCCCAGGGAAGCTCACATCTAATGTCTGGTTGGTGAAGGTAAATAAAGGTCCAGTCATTTTACCATAACTTTAGACATCCCTGAAGGGTCATCCCAGCTCTAGACATCTCTCTTGGAATGAATGATGTGCAATGATTTCTTTCTCTGTGCAATCCTGCTTCTGTGCCCTATTCCCACAGGTGTTGATCTGTACAGTGTTCAACCTCTATTAAGAGGTTTTGCATTTCTTCAACTCCAAGGTTTTGCTTCCTTGGAGACCCAATTGTATACTGTCATGTCTTGAGACAGGTTAACTGTCAACATGATCTTTTGTCTCTCCTCAGATTTCACAGATTTGAAAAGTTCTGACTCATCAAAGATCATATCTCTTCTCTATTTTTTTTCATGAGTTTGGAGACACAGGAATAAAATAAAAATGCTTTCTCTCCTGCTACATTGAAGAAGGATCCAGAGTCATAGAATTTTTAAAAATTTCTATCTTTATATAATTTCAAATTTTCAGAAAAGTTGCAAAAATAGAACAAACTACTTCTGTGTACATCACATATATACATATTATTATCATAATTATTCTTTGAACTATGACAGTAAGGAGCAGACTTTTATTTATTTATTTTTGGGTACCGAGGATTGAACTCAGGGGCACTCGACCACCGAGCTACATCCCCAGCCCTATTTTTGCATTTTATTTATTTACAGACAGGGTTTCACTGAGTTTCTTAGCACCTCACTTTTGCAGAGGCTGGATTTGAACTCGTGATCCCCCTGCCTCAGCCTCCCAAGCCGCTGGGATTACAGGCATGCCCCACCTCACCTGGCAGGAGCAGACATTTAAATGCCTCCTTACACCTAACTACTTCAGTGTATATTTTCTAGAATCAAAACATTTCCTTACATAAAAATAGTATAATGACCACAATTGGAAATTTACATGATCTAATACCATCTGTCAATCTATGAACCATTTTCAATTTTATTAATTGTTCCAATTATGTATCCCAATTGTTAAAATGTCCTTTATAGACATTTTTCTGGCCCATGAGCCAATCCATAATCATTCTTTGCATTTGGATATTATGAATCTGTAATCTTTTTAATCTGTAACAGTTCCTCAGTTTTTTTTTCCTTTCATGACCTTGACATGTTTGAAGGATTAGAAGCCAGTTATTTCATAAAGTGTCCCACTATTTGCATTTGTTTCTTCATGGTTAGATTTAGGTGTCCTTTTTAAAAAATAATATTTATTTTTTAGTTGTAATTGAACACAGTACCTTTATTTTATTTATTTTTATATGGTACTGAGGATGGAACCCAGGGCCTCACACATGCTAGGCGAGTGCTCTACCACTGAGCCACAACCTCAGCCCCAAGATTTAGGTGTTTTTATTTGTTTTTTGTTTTTTGGCAGGCATGACAAAATAGTGATGTTTTGTTGTCTGTGAAGAGGGACATGATATCACCTTGTCCCAATACTGGTGATGTTAAGTTTGATCACTTGGTTAAGAAAGTATCTACCAAGTTTGTTTTCTTTAAAGTTCTTATTTTTCCCCTTGTAATTTTTAAGTAATTTATGGGAGATGTATTTATATCATGTAAATGTCCTGTTATTCACACACTTTCTCTCACTAGTAGTATCCATTGATAATTTGAAAATGCTGCTATTCCTTTTACATTTATTATTTATTGTTTTTATAAGTAAGGGAAAACTGTCACAGATAGTAATATGAGAAGGGACTTGTGGGTTCAAATTTTATTCATCAGGTTTAATTTGTCCAATTTGACCCTCCAATTATTTTCTTATTATTTAGTTTGATTCTCAGTTTAAGATTTGCCTAATGGGAGCCTCTTCAGGTAGACTCCTATGCTCTATAGACATGTTCCAATCATTTTTTTTCAAGTACATCCATGTTTTCTTATCCAACAAGATATTTCAGGTTTATATTATATTTTTTCCTGCCCCCGATTGCCATTCATACTGATACCTCTATTCCCATCTGCCGCAGTCCGGCTGCAGCAAAATAACCGGGGGGTGACGAATAACTTCTGTAGATTGATGCAGCAGGAATAGGAGCCGTTTATTGTAGGACAACAGAGCTATTTATACATTTTGCACAGCTTATCTTAATTAGCATAAACTAGATACATCAGTCAACCAATAAGGAATCTCCACACTTAATGGCCCACTTTTGTTACTTCTCAAACCACTCCCTCTGACATTTTGCCAGGCACCATCCAGACTTGTTTACGAACTCTAACATTTCTCTGGCAAAATACCAGGTGTTATTTTTGACTTATTTACAGAACTTAACAATTCCCCCTTTTGTTTAATTTAAATAAAGACCATAGTGGTTTTTACAGAAACACCATACATAACCTGCTACAAACAGAAAGTGAGGATACAAAATGTAACAATACCAAGCCACTTGATGGCTCCATGCAAGAAGCCCTTGGAAAAATTATACCAGCAATGACACTATTAGCAAAGATACCGAGTTACAATTTGTTGTACATTACAGTTTGTTGTCTCAGTCCAGGTAATGCAGTATCTCAATAGAATAACTCACAGTCCAGGTAAATCACAGTCCAGGTCTGCAGGCAGCTAGCTTAAATCACAGTCCAGGTAAGTTCTGCAGGCAGCTAGCTTGATCCGAAGTCTCGTCCGCTTTTCAGCCAAAATCTCCTCCGGTTTTCAGCAACACTGGAAATTCTTCCACCCTCGTTTTCACTGGCACTGGGATGAAGGCAGGAACTCCGGATGGCTAAAGAAAATCTTGTAGCATTCTACTAAGAAAACAACCTTCTGAACAATTTAGTACATTATCTCAAGGTTTTGTTACATTTGAAATAAGCCTTAATAGTGCTCATTACTCATTAGCTTCCAGGAGTGGGAGAACCATTGTAGCTTAGTTATTGGCATTGAAAATGACCAAACATCGCGTCTTCTGCTGGCTGTAGTGTCCCAGGCATCCCCGGATGGCCCTGGGGAGTGTCCTGGACTCAAACTGCTTCCGGGCACAGGGAGCAAGAACCTGCGAGACGGTGCCTCCAGGTCAGGTCTAGATTTGGGCTCCCAGCAGTGGAAGAGCCGGCTGCCACCGCTTGGAAAGTATTTGCTGCACCATGACCCGCTCGAGCACGTGGCAGCCGCCGCAACAATTCACGCACCCTCCGGTAACGAAAAGCATTTAGTAATAGCCTTTTGCTGCAACTTTTTTTCTGATAATCCTTTTTTTTGTGAACTTTCTTTTTCTTTTTCTTTCTGACTAGAGTTCCTGGGCTTTTATCAACACATGCCCTAATTATTCTTGGTTCCATTGGGGTGCCTCTTTCCCTTATCAATTTACTTTTCACCCCTTCCATATTCTCATCATAAAGACAAAACAATACACTGAGACAAAACAAGACACAAACATACTGTATCAATCTTCTCCATTTTCTCGAAATGGCCATTTTTCCTCTCGCCCTATCTGTCTAGGGACGAGCAGATTGCTCCCGTCCTATCTATGGACGGGCAGCTTTTTTTCGTCACTTACCCCCGAGTGTCCCGGGGCTCCCCGTAACGGGCCACCATCTTCCGCAGTCCGGCTGCAGCAAAATAACCGGGGGGTGACGAATAACTTCTGTAGATTGATGCAGCAGGAATAGGAGCCGTTTATTGTAGGACAACAGAGCTATTTATACATTTTGCACAGCTTATCTTAATTAGCATAAACTAGATACATCAGTCAACCAATAAGGAATCTCCACACTTAATGGCCCACTTTTGTTACTTCTCAAACCACTCCCTCTGACATTTTGCCAGGCACCATCCAGACTTGTTTACGAACTCTAACATTTCTCTGGCAAAATACCAGGTGTTATTTTTGACTTATTTACAGAACTTAACACCCATCAATCATTACAAGTTTTATTCTAGTATTTTCCTGTACGTATCTATAACTCTTTTCCTAGCAGTGAGAAATTTGGCTTCCATTATTCTCAATGAGTTTACTCATTTCCCCCATCCTAGAATATGGAAAGTAGATTTTGAATTGCTAACATATCCCACTGCACAAAAGCAAACCCACTAGCCAGAATTGTCTGGGTTTAAGGGTCTACCCCTTTTAGTTAAAATTTACATATAGTAAAATGTATAGATCTAAAGTATACAGTAAATGACATTTGATCAATATATATACCCACCTAAATACCATTATAGTCAAGATATAAAATATTTCCATCCAGCCTACAAAGTTTCATCATGCTTCCTTCTAGAAAATTCCCAAGCTCCAAAGGCAATTTTGTTTTTGAACTTCATATAAATGTAAAATACAGTATGTACTCTTTTGTGTTGGGCTTTGTCTAAGCAATGTAATATTTTTGAGGTTCATCCATGTTGTGGCATGTATCAGTTGTACCATTCATTTTTATAATTGAGAAGTATCCATTGTGTGGCTTCATCCATTCTTTACCTGTTAGACATTAGGCTACTTGTACCTATTATGAATAAAATTGCTGCAAACATTCAATGTACAATTCTCTTTAAGGATAAATGTTTTCATCTTTATTGAGTAATTATCTGGTACATAATAGCATAATTGTCTGTTTATCTTAAATTAAAAATGAAAAAATCCTGCCAAACCATTTTCAAAATAGCTGTTTTTTGTATCTTCTGACTAATAATATATAAGAGTTCCAGATGCTCCATATTCTTGTCGACATTTGGTGTTAACACTGAGTATCTTTGCATGTACTTATTGGTGATTTATGTATATTCTTATGAAATGCCTGTCCAAATCTTTTGTCTATTTTTAATTGGGCTATTTATCTTTTCATTATAGATTTGCAGGAGTCCTTTATATATCCTGTATACAAGTCTTTTGTCAGATATAATGTATTGTGACTATTTTCTCCTATTCTATGTTTCTCCTTTACGTTTTCTCAATGGTATCTTTCGGTAAGTGGGTTATTTTTCTTTTGATGGCATCTACTTTATCAAAATTTTCTTTTGTGTTTAATGTCTTCCATTTATTTTCTAGGAACTTTTTGTGAATAAGCTTTTTACTTGGTTTTTACCCTTATTGACTTAGTTTTATATTTAGATCTATAACCCATCTCAAGTTAATTTTGTGTGTGTGAGTCAAAATAATAGGCAAAATAATATTTTTATTATTATTTTAATAATAATAAATGACTGGGAACCAAAGCTCATTTTTTTCTATATGTTTATCAATTGTTTTAACTCGACTTATTGAAAGATTTTCTCTTCCCCCATTGAATTACCTGGTACTTTGGTTAAAATCAATTGTCTTTATGTGCTTTGGCCCATTTCTGGACTCTGTTATCTCTCATTAACTTCTTTCTCTGCTATTATACTACTGCCACATTCTCCTGATTACTGTAGCTTTATAGTAAAATTTAAATCAGATTGCATATGTAGTTAAAGCTTTGTTCTTATTTTTTTGAGATTGCTTGGCTGGTCTAGGTCCTGCATATTTTAAAATTAATTCTTGTTTACAAAAATGCTCTTTGATATTTTCATTGGTATTAATATATAAACTAATTTGGGCAATGATTAGAATCTTAACAGTAATGCATCTTCTAATGTATACAAAGCTTAAGTTAGATTTTGATCCTTTTATCTTTTGATTGTTTTTGCCTATTATGAAAAAGTTGCTACAAATGTTCATGTACAAGTCTATTTATGGATAAGTGTTTTTATTTTTCTTGAGTTTCCTCGTCTTTATTTCTCTCTCACAATGTATATGTATGTATGTGTGTGTGTATATATATAGTGTATCTTGGTTGAATCACTCCAATCAATAGAAAGGTCTTTGCTCTACTTTCATTGAACTAAAAACTGTAACTCCAACTTTAGAAGTTGTGTAGAAGCAAGGAGATCAGAAGCAGGAATCTTGCATATGTAAACTGACTCTGGGAAGATTTGGCAATAAGGATGATTAGTAGAGAAGCATGAGTGGGTTCCTAGGCACTTGTAGACAGCATAGGCCATATTTTTCCTGGATGTTGATCTAAGGTGGCTCATGGCACTGGTGGGAAAGGGATAGTTAGAAATAGGAAGAAGCATCCAGAGCTAAAATTGGCGTCTAAGACAGACAAATTGCATAAATTCTGGCTGAAGTGGCATACATTCTGAGAGAGCTGATAGAGAAAGTGGCCATCCTAGGCAAATACAGTCTATGTAAATATCTTCCTCAAAGTAGCATATGGCTCATTCAGGTCTAGGCTGAGTCTTTGGGTCTAAAATACAAAAGGCTTTCACTTTCAAGGCTAGTCACATCGACAACAACAACATAATCTAGAAATAGCTGCCATTTATTGGGCACTCATCTTGCATCAGAACCAATATTGTCATTTAATATATTTTATTTTTCATAACAGCCTTTCAAGATAGGTGGTATTAGGTAAAGTTTGAAGATGGAGAATTAAGAATTTAAATGGCAAAGTGTTCTAGGACCACATGGCTAGCAAATGGAAGAGTTCTTGTTCTAACCCCCACATCTCCTAGTCTCTCTGCATAACATTGATCTATATTCACTTTAAATCTCACAGTCTTAATGCCCCAGAGACCTCATCATCCTGGGGGAAGCCCTATTGATGTCTAATTTACCTTCTTGGCAACTTCTCTTCCCCATAAATCTAGACCAAGGCCAGGGTGAGCTTCTCTGTTGGATTCTGTCTCCTCTGTGCCTTAATTAGCCCAATGGAGATGGAACACCACGGCCATCAGGGCTGGAAATTAGACTTGGGAAATCCCTAGTGGTGTTTAGGCCATTATTATTCAGCTTGAGCTTGCTTCTGGGCTTTTAAGTGCATTAGAGCACTCTGCATTGACTTGACTGGCTGCTCTGGGCTGGCTGATTTGTCAAATTACCTTCTCATTTGTACAGCTCACCTGATGATGTTGAAGCACTTTCCTGGCATTGGGAGCTACTGGCTCATCTTGAGGGATTTGGGGACTGGGCCGAGTTTTACAGATGGGGAAGCTGAGACCTGGCTGTATTGAGTAAGTGTGTAGTTGGTCTCTTTCAAAAGCTTAATGTTTGTTAACTGAAATAATTTTTTTTCTTGTGACTGGATTTAAAGTTGCAATCTGTCAGTTTAATGAGCCACTGAGTGAGGCTATGTTTGGAGTATCAAAGTAAAGCAGAGATGAGACTGATTCAGTTTTGAATATAGGCCCTGTGGCCCACCCAAAGGAATATGCTGGATTTCAGGATTAACATTCATTGTCTCAGTTATCTGGGTTCATAGGCTGATTAAGTTCCACAGCTGTCCATGTAACTCTAATAGAAAAGGTTTATTGAAGGCTGCCAGAAGAAGATAGCAGAACCAAGACAGAGTTGTGGGCTTGTAAATTTACCTTGGATCAATGTCACCTTCGCACTTGATGCAGGGAAGAACAGCTACCTAGAAGGAGAGGAACCACACATCCATCCATTTATTCATCCATTAATTCATCCTTCTATCCATTCATCTATCCATTCCTACAAGTTTCTGCCTACACATTTTGAATGACCTATTGTTATGTTGGTAGCTGATAGGTACTTCAAGTAAGGGACTAATTGAGTGGACTCTGTCTCCAGACATGGTTCAGGGAGAAAGAATTCCAACAGATTGCAACAGGGGCCAGGACCTCAATTCTCTAAGGCAGTGGCAGTAATACACTCAAAATGGTAGTCACAGCAACCCAACTTGCAAGCTGGATCTCAGATTAAAAAAAAGAGCCCAGGTTTGACATGGAATGCTTTGTTCTTGGCCAATAGGGTGGGAGGAGTGACATTGCTCTAATGTCACTTCCCAGTTAGGGTACAGGAGCCTGAGGACTTCCTGTTTCAAGTCCATCATTCTAAAATATGGAGAAAAACTGAGCTCTAAGACACCAGACCATCGGGAATGGGGAGCTTGGGAAAATGAAGGGTGGGGCATGAAATAGATGTCATGGGAAAGATTTTCAGGTCTACTAATTTGGAAAAATGTTGCTTTCTTGCTTCTTTTCTGATATAACCAAATAGGCATACCTAACTACCTCTCTCTGAAGGAACAAACCTCCATTTTGATAGTCATAAAATCATCATGAGGTATTGTAGAGAATGCTTTTTCTTGAGCCCTAACCCTACATATTTGGATTCAGTGTCTTGTGGTAGGAGGTTGCTCTGGATAAGAGACAGCTCAGGAATACGCCTTTTAAACAAACTAAACAGGAGCTTCAAGGCCAGGCAAGGGGACCCACAGAGACATTTTGGAGTTCCTAAAAATGGTCGACTCCATCCAGAATCTTTAAATAGTCTTGTTGATGCTGCCCCAGGCCTGTGACCCAGGCCCTTTGCCTAGGTATTGACTAGTTTTATGGTCTAGAGTCTATAATCTCCTTGTTCCTCAAATTCTTAACCTTGGCTCCTTTAACCCAACTCCTTACCTACCCCACCCTCTTCACCATCACCTGCCCTAATTACCTCCCCGGGACTTGATCCCCTGTTGTTGGATCTGTTCTTACATGACTAGGGCATGTGACATTTGGCTGCTCTTCGTTGTAAGTAAAACTTTGAAACAGAAACTTCTAAAAGCTGGTGATCATGGGAGGACAATTTTCCAGCATAAAGAAATGATAATGTTTAAGGAGATGGAAACCTTAATTACCTGGATTTGATCATTATATGTTATTGACTCTCATACCCAGGCCCTTTGCCTAGGTATTGATTAATTTAACCCTAACCCTAACCCCATACATATGTATGAATTTTTTAAAAAATTAAACTGGTCATGGGAGATAGAAGCTGAAATATTTTGATATTTTTCTGACTTTGGGGAGGGGGGAGGGAAACATAAATTGTAGTACCAATGAGGAATAATCACAAAGAATTTGAGCATTTTGTTTCACAAATCTAGAAGTACATTAGGACCCCTAGATTGGGTGTCATTTAAATGAGAAGCCCACATACTTATTTTAACTCTGTACCTTACATGGAAAGATCCTCTCTTGGAACTCAAAGACAGAGTTCCCGCAATTTTAATTTTGTGATACTCTTGCTCTTCATTTCTCTTTTTCAAAATAATTGCTTGGACTTTTCCAGTCTCTAAGATTCTGTCTGATTCTCCCACAAAGAAAAAATGTAACTACTACCAGGAACATGTGTGTTTTAAAAGATGGTCCATGGAAAGAAAAGCTCCAAAAAGCAACCTGACAAGAGTATAATTTGAGACACAGTGGTGTATGGTTGAGAGAGATATTTTAGGACTTGATACATCCTCCCAAATTTCAATCCACTAAGCAGTGACTGTTCATCGATCTCCATGCAAGTGACTCTTCTCCAGCAGGAACTCTGGCTTCCTTTAAGATAGCAAGATGGGTTGGGTGTCAGTGACAGGTTGAATTTTTGATTGATGGAGAGTGGGCATTGGACTCCACCTGAGCCCATCGTTCTACATTAACTTCCTGGTGCCAGTGCCACCTTTCTCTGGAACTCCAGAGGATCTATGGCTGCTTCAAGGGATATATTTTTTCTTAATATATTTCTATTTGGATATTGTTGGTATTTTGAATGTTTAGAGTCTTATACTAAAGGGATAGAAACTCATTGTATTGTAAGTTGCAAATATTTTCCTATTTACCTTATTGTTTTACCATATAATCTAAAAAGTAATTGTGAAATGGTAATCAATCATAAAATATTTCTGTATTTTGAGAAGTAGTTGAGTTCTCTTTTGTGATAGAGGTAAATATAAATGGCAGAGAAGATTGATATAGCTAAAATTTGAGCAGGTGAAGGGAATTTATGTACCTGAAGCAAATAAACCTCCACAGGTCTTAGTTTCCTTCCCCATGGAATATATGTTCCTCTATTCCTCTACCTGTTCCCAAGAACCCACAAAGAGCATTCTCTGGGGGAAAATAGTCCTAAATTTTCTAGTACCTATAATGTGTCGTTTTCTATGGAGTAACATTTAGGAAGTTTGGGATAGGTGTGGGGAACATGAATAAGAATATAGTTAATGTTGTGTCATGCTTCTCTGGTTTTCCACCTTAGTAAATGTGGTCCAGAGTACAGATCCTATAACAGGGAGAAGGGGAGTGGGAACTGACACTGGAAAATCATTATTTGCCCTCCTGAATTCTGTCAGCAATGATAGATGTGAGCAAAATTGGCCAAGGTGTTCTGTTCTCTGAAGTAGGCTCAGCTTGCCCGATTCTGAGCACAGCTATCCCCATTTCACGTTATTTCACCTTTGAAGGAAGTGACAGGGTTGATGAAAAAGATAAAAAGTGGTATGGTTTAATGTTAAAAAGATAATCCACTGGAGTTTTGGTGACTGCTGTTGCCTCTCAATAGCCCCTTGGAAAGGCCTAGACCTTTATCCCAAGATACCACCTCATTTCTAAAACTCTTCCTTCAGAGAAATGTCCTTTGAATGATGGCCACGCCCTTGAGGGTAAAGCAGAATGTCAGAGCCTTGAAGAGGCCTTTGGAGACATGCAGGAAGTCAGTCTTACTCCTCTGTTGTAGCAGAGGTGGATCACTAGTGAAGTTAATGATGTTTCAGCTTTAAAACCGTCATCTGCTAGGGCAGCTTCCTGGACTGGCTCATCTCCTCCAGGACCAAGGAGGAGGCAATAGTTGTCCCAGTGTACCTCTTAGTGTAATGTCTCTGGGCTCATTCATGTCATCATAAATGACAGGGTTTCTTTTTTTTTAAGGCTGAATAATATCCCATTATATATGCATGTATGTGTGTATATGTGCTTGTGTATATACATATACATACAGAAAATAGAGAAAATGTCATACATAGTATATATAGGAAAAGTTATACATAGGAAAAGTTTATATATATGTAGAAAATGTTATATATATTATATATAGAAATATATGTGTAATTGTGTAATTTCCTTTATCTATTCATCTGTCAATGACGCTTAGGTTTTCCTATTTTGGCTATTATGAATAATGCTGCAATGAAAACAAGAATGTAGATACATTTCTTGAAGACAGTGATTTGACTTCTTTTGGATGTATATCAGGAAGCAGGAGTGCTGGATCATGTGATAGTTTTAATTTTTGAGCATCTTCCATGTTGTCTTCCATAATGGCTATACCAATATACATTCCCACTAATAGTGTGGAAGGGTTCCCTTTTTTCTACATCCCTGCTAACACTTACCTTTTTGTGGGGAAATACCGGTAATTGAACTTAGGGGCACTCCACCACTGAGCCACATCCCCAGCCCTATTTTTTGTATTTTATTTAGAGACAGAGCTTCTTAGTGCCTCACTTTTGCTGAGGCTGGCTTTGAACTCACAAACTTTCTGCTTCAGCCTCCTGAGCCACTGGGACACAGGCTTATGCCACCATGCTCAGCTCAACACTTACATTTTGACTTTGGTAATAGCCATATTTAAAAAAAAATTTTTTTTATTTTACTTTTTTAGTTGTTGATAGAACTTTATTTATATGTGGTGATGAGAATCAAACCCAGTGCCTCACACATGCTAGGCAAGTGCTCTACTACTGAGCCACCACCTCAACCTCTTAATTTTTTTTAGTATTTATTTTTTAGTTGTAGTTGAATGCAATACCTTTATTTTTTATTTATTTATTTTTATGTGATGCTGAGGATCGAGCCCAGGGTGTCACAATCTCAAGGCGAGCATTCTACCGCTGAGCCAGCCGCAACCCCAGAGCCTGGTAATAGCCATCTTAAAAGCTGTGAGGTGATCTCTCATTGTGGTTTTGATTTATGTTTATATTATCAACTACTTCTTGCCACTCTGTTCCTACCCACCATTCTTTATTCTTTCTTTCTGACACTGAAACTAGACCATGAAAACATTTCTCCTCTGTCACTTGGCATAATGCTAAATTTTGCCAGAGGTGGGTGCTAGAGGGATCTCTAAAGGCTTCTTATTTCTGGTGTCCTTTCTTCTCTTCTTATTTCTGGGACTTTTGACCACACCCCATTGTGTTTACCCCAGCAAGTTTCAGGGTCACCCTAGTGGGGAGCTTCTAGTGAATTCTGCCAACCTTTCAGTGTGCTTCCCAGGAAGTCAATAGGAGACCTTCCAATACCTGGTGGGTGGCTTCCAGCAAGTCTAGTCCAACTCTAGCAGGTGGTGTTACTCAATCAGGGTCTGAATCTCAGCCATAGGGGTTCTTCCAGATTTGTTCCTTCCTTGGGAACTCTCAGTCCTGTATGATGTGACTGTCCCCTTAAGTGCATACCTGTAGTCTTCAGCATTTTCTTCATCCCTGAATAATTAATCCTTTGTCACTAGTTATATTAATTCTTTATATTAAACTTTACCTATTTAAATTCCTTTGTGAATCCTGCCTCCTGTCTGGACCCTGATTAGTATTTGTTAGCTCTTAAATTTGAATTTATTAACATTTATTTTCCATTCTAAGTAAATGTTTATTTCAATACTTGATTTTGTATCTGTTCTATGATGTTATTTTTTCTTAAAAAGAACCTCCCAAATTGTTAAAGCTTTAGGTCCCACAGAGCCTGGATCAGCTGCAGGAACTTTTGAAGGAGCTCCAGGAACACCAGATTGTGTGGAATGGCTTTCTCAAGCTTTCCATAGAGCCTGATCAGCTCCATGTCCCTGGGGTCATAGCTGGTGGCAGAAAATAGAGAATGTGTCTCTCATATGGCTTTTACAACATGGATCACATTACCTCAAATAAACATCACATCATACTTATGTTCTACTTCATACCACGAGGTATTTGAGGGAAACATCATGTGAAAAAAAAAATGGAGTCAGAATGGGGAAAGGACATGCCCAAGATCATGGAGAATGTCAGTGGTAGAATATGGGCTAGAGCTCAGACACCTTGTGAGGGAGTTGAAGGATTGGGAGGGATGGGAGTCTCTGAGTTAGTCTATTTCAAATGGTTATGACAAAGCAGGCAACTTGAGGCAAGCCTCCCTCTGGGAACAGCTAGAAAAACTAGATAAAATAAAAAAAAGTCTCTTCAAGGCATCAGAGATTCAAAAAAGCAGTAAAAACAGTGCAAAATCTTGAAGGTAAAAAGAAAACCTGAAATATGAGCTCAGCATTTGGGGCTACTTTCCCCCTTGGGATGTCTGCCTATTCCAGAAAGTGCAGTTGAGAAAGGGAATAGCTGAGCTAAGCACTCGGCAGCTCTGGCATGAGGGATCAGGGCTAACACCTCCTCCTCCCACCCTATCACCAAATCCTGTCACTTTTACCTGAAGATGTTTCTGGAATCTATTCACTTCTCTCTAACCCCCACACCACCCTGGCTCCATCTACCAGTTCCTCACATCGGAATTGCTGCTTCATGCCAGCATCTCTCTGTTCTTCATGCCAAAGTTCCTCCACAGATGCAGCCAGTAGGATCAGGCCAATCATCTGCTTACTGCTTTAAAATTTTCCCATGACTTCTCATTATATTTAGGATTCAGACCCAGATCTTTAATAGAACCTACAAGACCCTGCACAGTTGGCTCCAACTACTGCTCAGTCTCATTTCACACCCTGCTTCCTCACACTTTGTGGTCCAGCACCTTGATTTTCCTTCAGCTCTGTGTCCTCCTTGTCACAGGCCCCTTGCACATGCTCTACTTCTTTCTGGAATACTCTTTCTAATACCCATTTGTAAGATCATTCTTTAGCTCTACTTGGGGAGATTAGTATACTGGAAGGCAAAAATGAATATTCTCTTTATGTAATCAGCTTCCCATGGATGTGAACCATGTGTGAACCATGGAGACAAAACTCAGATACCATCTTGTGTGGGCACCCCGAGGGTCTTTAAAGTGGGAGATATTTGGAATCAGAGTGAATTGTACTGGATTCCATAATTGAAAAGATAGTAAATATTTGAAGCTTGCCTCCTGCTTTCTTGGGAGAGGTATGGCTTTCTTTCTGGAAACCAATGGTAGTTGCTGACAGAGTGACTTTTTCCCTCCTGGATAATTAGGTTTGTCTGAATCCTGAACATCCCCTCTGAATTACTCAGACCTCTATAAGGTTGTATATTGTGAGTAGAGCAAAAATGAGGCAGGAAGTCTGATGGGTACACCTGCCATGGAATGTTAAGGAAGAAAATCAGGTGAATTAAACACTCCTTGTTCTTTTTCAGCTGATGTTATCCGGTTCATTGTTAAATGATTCACGTAAAGTACAAAATTGGGAGTGGAATTCATGCTGGGAAGGGTTTTGTGAAAATTTCTTCTTTAACTTGAGCTTGGGACATTAAATGTTGGGACATTCCTGCCTTCTTTAGTATGAGGGCCACACTATGGTCAACAAATTAAGACAGTAGGACAACCGTTTCCTCAGAGTTACCTGGGAAACTAACAGCCCCAGCTGCTGGGGTCGTTCAGGGAGCCCAAAATCTCACAAGAGGAAATGACTGATCTAAACTTACAAGGTGATTATGTCTATTCCTTGGGCAGCATGGTAATTGGATTTAATGAATTTTGGCATTTTCAATATGCTCGTGTGTGCACTTTGAGTATCCTTAACAGAAAAGCAGTTGGCTCTGCTCCTTGGTTTCTCAAAACAGTACAGTCCTATACGACTAAACTCTTAGGGATATCGCAGAAAAGAAAAAAAAAAAACATGAAATGGGAAAAATAGGGCTTGAGCCCTATTTGACACAGTATGGGGAAAAGAACAGTGCCAACTCTAAGAAAAAAAAATCAATGGTCTATGGGTGCCAGATATTCTATTTTAGTGTAAAATTTGGACGTCCTCACTATTTTCTCTTAGTCTACTGGGAACTGTTACCCAGTTGAGTAGAAAACATTAAATGGTGCCTATCCTCCATTTATTTACTCATAATTCAGGATATCACAGTCTGGGGCCAGTACTGTTTCCCCATGGTCATCTGCTCACTGCACTGTTATCTTGGTCCCATAGTCCACACAACCAACCACACAACTTCCTCTAGCATTTTGATCATCATTTAGCTATTCATCTCAAAATATGGTGAACTAGAACCAGGAGTGGTGGTGCACACTTATAATCCCAGCAACTTGGGAGGCTGAGGCAGGAGAATTGCAAGTTTGAGGTCAGCCTCAGAAACTTAGCAAGGTCCTAAGTAACTTAGCAAGATCCTATCTCAAAATAAAAATAAAGAGGGCTGGGGAATGTAGCTCCATGATAAACTACCCCTGGATTAAATCTCCAATACCAAAAAGGAAAAAAAATGATAAACTATGCCTGGGTAGGGTGATACCATAGGAAACTCTGGAGGAGGTCTGTGATGATCCTGATTGCAAATTGGTCATTTGATAAGGGCATAAAAAGACTGACTGAACCATCTAGTAACTGTTTTACTTACTTAAAATATAGATGTTTACCTACCCAGTTAAATTTAATCCTGCTTTTCTTTTTTTTAGCTCCTGTGATTCCTTTTCCATGAATCAAAACCCCTCCTTAAGCAATGCCTGTTAAAGAGCCTGCACTGCTAGATTTATTGGAATAGTTTGTATCAAATTCAAGTGCATTCACATAACAGTGAACCCAGGATTATATACGTGAAGGCTTACAGTCCCCTCAGTGTGGTCCTGAGCCTGCTCTTAGCTCTTTGTTCCTGTCAACTATTTCCCATTTCCTGAATATGCCTTTTCCCAACTTTCAAAAGCCATTCCTACCACTGAGGCCTCTCATTCAGTCTGTATATATGAAAAGCTGCTTATTATTCACACAAATTTACACATAAACCCACCTGCAAACAAATGGAGGTGTAAAAACTAGGTCAGCCTTACTGTAGTTACACCTTTTTATATGGAGGAGTCAGGATGAAAAGCAAATTTTTGGCTTAGGCAACCAGGCAGTGACATTGACTGAAACATAACCAAGTTTTGGAGAAAAGATGATGAGGACATTAATAGACATGTTAAATTTGAGGTGCTTATGAAACATCTTATTAATATATATTACTCTTGCACATATAAATTATAGCTCAGGAGATTGCTTGGAGATATAACAACAATATTAACCACGGTTAACACTCAAGTAATACTAAGAATCAGTCATGAGTTTTTATTAATTTTTTATATTTATTTATTAGTATTTTTATTAATTCTATTAATCCTTACACTGTCCCTATGAGATTGTATCTCCAATTTACAGATGAAGAAACTGAGACTAAGAGATATTAAACAACTTACCTATGCTCCAATGTCACTGCCTGTTTGCCTATGGTTACAGGTAGATTTGGCAGTGAATAGTATAAAAATAATAATTAAGGACCAGGAATAAATGAGATGTTTTCCATTAAAAAAAAAAGAGGGGCTGGGGCTGGGGCTCAGTGGTAGTGTACTTGCCTGGCATGTGTGGGGCACTAGGTTCGATTCTCAGCACCATGTATAAATAAATAAAATAAAGATCTATCAACAACTAAAAAAAATTTTAAAAAAAGAGTGAAGAGAAAAGAGCTAATGAAGAACACTGAGAAGTTCTAACATTTGAGGAATGGATGGGGGAAGAGTAGCCTACAAAAGAGACTAAGAATGAACAACCAGGGAAAAGGAGGAAAAAAATGGAACGCGAGGGCAAGCAACATTTCAAGAAACAACATGGAAACTTAAAAGACAAAAGGCATAGAACAAGGTAATAAAGTTAAAACCAAATATGTCAGTTGTGTTAAGTGTAAATGTCAAACTGTTAGATTTCCTTTATTGAAATGTTGGCTCAATACACAAAACCCAATTTTGTATTATTGACAAAAGACAATGTAAGGAATGATATGATTGAAAAGATCAATAAAAGAATGGGAAAATATATTAGGCATTTTAAAACAGGGTCTGGAATATGAATATCAGATGTGGAATTAAACACAAAATATTAACGGAATGAAGAACATTATTTTACATAAGTAAATGTGTAATTGCTGTGAAGAGGCAAGTCACAGAAGACTATGCATTAAATAATAGTTGGATAGAATATTTAAATTTAAGAAATGACTTCTGGTTCAAAATTGTTGTCTGACCATTGTTCCCAGTGCACTCTCTCCTGACTTCTCATTAAAATGAAAACTCACCCCAATATTCTAAGTAAGCTTTATACCTAAGATATGAAGTGATATTATTTGTAGGTTAACTGTGATATTAGAGATGAATATTGTAAACCTAAAGTTAATTACTAAAAAACAAAACAGTTGACACTATTGGCTATAGTTAATTAGCCAATTATGGAAACAAAATGGAATCTTAAAAAATATTAATTAACACAAAAGAAGAAAAGAGAAAAAGGTAACAAAAATAGATGAGAGACATGGAAAACGCATAGCAAGGTGATAGATTTAAACCCAACCATGTTAATGATTACATTAAATGTAAATGGTCTAAGCATTCCAATTAAAGGTCAGAGATTATCAGATTGAATTTAGTAAGAGGAAGACCCAACTATATGAGAAACCTACTTTAAAATAGACCTACTTTTAAATAAAACTAAAGGATGATAAAACAAACCATGCCACACTAATTAAGTACCCTAGAAGTCTGCTTAGTCACCACATTAGCAAATGTGGAAGAACAGCTCCATTTATCTATAATTTGCCATCCCTTTGGAAATGACTAAAAATAAAATAAAAAAAAAAGATTGCACCAAAGAATTACACTGTATTCACTACTTTCATGGACCACCTTTCCTTGCGTTTTTGACCTTTCTCCAGAGAGGCCTTTGTGGGAAGCATCCTCTATGTTGCAAAATAAGATGTGATCCCCATCTTCAGCTGACACATCCAGTTCCCAAACTGGGTCCCTTTCTAGAAGCTCTAGCACAGATATCACTACTATCTGTATACAACTCCCTCCCCATCCCTGGCCTAAGCAACATCATCATTTGTTCTGGGGCTAATTCTATCCTTGAAGACCATTCTGTTTAGCTGTCAAGGCAGGTAAGTATCCCTTGGCTCAGTTTTAGTGAGTTCCAATGGGCACAGCAAGACACTGTATCACAGCTATGAACCATATAATATAAATATATAAATCCCAGCCAGCTATGCTCTTTTACTTAGAAGGAAGTATGGAGAAGCCAATAAACCAAATCAGTCGTTCTGGTCAGCTGCTAGCCTGGTCACATATTGTGTTCTCTTGGAATCTCTCTCTTATATCCTGAAGAAATCCGCACATCTGCTGGTGATTAAAAGGAGCAGAGAAGTTGTCTAATCCCCTCTCAACCAAAAGCACACCCCTGCATGCATACACACACTTAATTCTTAAGAATGTCCGACACATTCCTTTTCAAAATGTAATTTATCCTTATTGAAGCAATATATGTGCATAAGTTTAAAAAGTCAAATGATACTATATGACTTACAGGGAAGTGAGTAGTCCTTTATTCTAGCTTTCCTAAACCTTAAGTTTTGTTCCCCATCTCCACTCTCAGAAGAAATAACTTTATACTCTTAGTTTTTCTTTGCTCTTTCTTTTTAAATCTGGATACTTCTACATGACACACTGTTTGTGACTTGTGAAATTTTAGAAATCATCCATTGATTTACTATGATCAAAAATCTATTATTTTCTAAACCATCATATGTTCTCTCTTCTTATCCTCTCAGCCTAGTTGTATCACACATTTTTCCAATTAATATTTTCTATTATCATTTTTAGGATTACGCAAATATTGTCCATAGCAAAAACAGATATTCACTTATCATTATGATTTTATTTCCCTTGTACCATTTTAATAACTGCTTTACTTATTTATTTTGTGGTACTGAGGATTGAATCCAGGAACCCTCTACTACTGAGCAACATCCCCAACCCTTTTCTAAAATGTTGTTTTGAGACAGGGCCTCGCTAAGTTGCCCAGGCTGGCTTTGAATTTGTGATCCTCTTGCCTCAGCCTCCCAAGTTACTGGGATTACAGGTGTGTGCCACTGCACCCGGCTGCCTTATTTATTTGGTTTTACAGCAAATAATTATCACAGATTCAGATTCAAAAATTCTAAAAGAACACTAACACTCCTCTTACACAGTCATACATGAAAAGTAATCTCCATGTTCTTAAGAATGTTCAACAAATTCCTTTTCAAAATGTAATTTATCCTTACTGAAGCAATATATGTGCATAAATTTAAAAAGTCAAATGATACTACATGACTTACGTGGGGTTGTCACTTATGCCACTCTATGTTCTCAGAGCGGAATGTGGAAGGGCTGGAGAAGGGTGTCATTTCCTCATGCAGTAAGATGTTTTTCACTGCTCCCCCTTCAGCCAGAATTTCTCTGGTTCAGCCTCTGGAGAAGAGGCATCTTGTCTTCTGCAAAGAGAGGGAGGGTAATTTCCTAGAAGTAAGGGCTGAGCTGAGAAGCGAGGCCCATCTGCTCCTTCGAGGGCCTTCACTAGTCCTGCTCACTGTCTGCACTAACTGACATGTCCTCCCTCTACAGGTGCCTGTGCCTCCATTTCTGAAGTTTTTCAGGCTCTGGATGGGGAGTTACTTTCTTTTTTAACCTCTTTCTCATCCTCTGCAAGCAGTCAGATTTCTGCTTTCATAGATCAGCTAAGAGCACTATTGAGTCAGTTGCTTTTCATTTTCCCCCAAATTTGGTTAACATCTCTAGTTTGTCATCTCTTCTCTCATTTTCTTTCTTATTCCTTTAGTGTCTTGGCTATGCAGTTTTGGGAAGAGGTGAAGATAAATGAATATCTGCTTTAAGCCTCCTTCAATCAATCCTTAATTGTGGAAGAGATAGAATCCATCTGTTTGGAGCAAAAATGGATCAGTCTACCCAGTTCGTTCCCATGACCAGCAGAGGGATGACCAGCAGGCTTTATTGCTAGAGTTTGGGGCCACTTTTTAACAGATAGTCATGTTATGTCTTAGCTCTTCCGTATTTGTCTGTGCTCCATAATTACCCTGCTCAGTGTATGAGCAGAACGCTTACTATTGGATGTCTTCCTTGCCACCCTCCTAGAATTTGTCCTTTTATCCTCATCATCTCCCTATTTAGACAGCTCTTGCTGTGGCCCTGCACTGCCAGTCTGTGGATTAGGTCTCAGGGCTTTTCCTGTCTTGCCCAGACCCATTGCTGGAGACAGTAGAGGAAGCCTCAGATAGAAAAAGGCCATTATGGTCATCTGGTCTCCAGGTGGATATCTAAAATATATCAGCTATCTTGTGCTGTTGGCATATCTCCCATATTTTATTATCCTGAAGAACGGCTGTCTTTTTCTAAGACTTGGGTTATATTACGAGCATCCTTTCCTTAGCCTTGTAGGGAATGGGCTCTAGGGAAACAGTGGAGTAGAACTGAAAAAAAAAATCACAAAAGTGTTTTTAAAATTCAAGCAAATAATGTTGAATCTATTAATCAGTATCTTGTGACTCCTGATTTTTAAATTTTAGTTTTGTATCTTTAAAAACAAAGTGAAAGGGAGCTGAATAAATTTGTTTTCATTTTTACCTCTTTTCACTCTAACCATCTGGGCAGAACTCACTAATTTGGCATAAACACTCTGTACACTATACTTTGCTTAATAATTCCCTGTGGTGTATCAAGTTCTGTAAAATCAATTTTAAATTAGAAAAGTGGCAATAAGATACTTCAAGGAGATAAATATGATACCTTGGGCATAAGTTCTATTTTGATAAAAATACATACTAGAAACATGAAAATGAAGATGAAGTACCTTTAGAAGGATTGGATAAATGATATGATCAAAAGAAGAGGAAGCAGGAAGACATCAAAAGCTATCTTAAATATCTTCAAAATAGTGGACAAGTGTACCATGGACTGTGGTGCAGATTGTGTCTTGGACAAGGTGCCTCATCAAGGAAACAAGTTTGCACTCCACTCCCCAGACGAAGTTGACCATAGGATTCCCACAGATGGCTGCCTTGAGAGCAGTTCATATGTAAATGAGAATAGTTACACAACTATGAATTTTAGGAAAATGTGTCATTAAGGGAGTTGTATCAGCTTTAGCTTTCAGGCAAACTGGGCTTCTCTAAGGCCTCCAGCACAATTGGACCCAGATCAGGTGGCACCCCGTGCTTCCCTGCTAGAAACTTTATCTGGGTCTTGTGACAAAAAAAAACAAGGCCTGGACTTCAACTCTGAGACTGAACAGCCAGAGTACCCAGTTTAGAGTTAACTGGTTTCAGAGAAATTCAAGTATTTCATCCATTCAATCAAATTATTTGCAAGAGCCTGAATATCTAAACTTGTAAGTCATCTGAAAAATCAGACCCCCATGCCTGGAAATTGTGAAAATGTAAGACAAAAAAAAAAAAAAAATCAAAGGGTTGACATTATACAGAAGGTGAACTCAGATCCTAGGGGAGAACTCTACCAATGTCCCTGATGGGTAGGGAACAGGCTCACATTCTTTTTCTGAAATCGAAGATCTTGGGAAGTGAACTGGGACCATGTCTGAAACATGCAGCTTTTGCTGCTCTTGAGACAGGTATATCCCCCTTCTGGGGCTGTGTGTCAGGGCCAAACACAAGGACACTAGCTGCAAACAGAAGCCCAGCTGGGGCTCTTCCCCAGATCAGAGGTAAGTAAGGGGGAGAAATGTGGGTTCCCAGGATCACATTCAAGTGGAGATGAGGGGGCTGGAAGGAACTAACACCAGATGGACTCAATTTTCTATATAAAAATCAGGTGAGGTCATCCGACAAGTGTCAGTGGGGGAAGGGCAAAAACAGAATGGAAAACAGAAGAGGACGGGGTCGTTTTTGAAGTTTTCAGCCTTAAACATACTGCATGGGGGTGGCCAGGATTAGGTAATTGGTGATTTGTTTTGTTTTTAAACAGAAGTGAAGGACCTGCAAAGGAGAAAATTCAGGGCATTTGTTCATTGTCATTGATTTAAGCATTCTTGAGTTAGTTCCTATTTTAAAAATTGCTGCTATAGGTAGTAAAAAAATCTTTTAAAGTTAGGAACTGTATATAATTTTTTTATATAGAGAAAAAGTGCACATAGAGTGCATCTCTGTTGATTTTCAGAGTTAACCTTCTCATGTACCCTGTGCCCAGAATGAGAAAGAACATCAGCAGCATCCAGAGCCTGCCTCACTGTGGCCCCTTCCAGGCTTGCCTGCCACTCCCAGAGGGAACCCGTATCCTGATTGCTAACAGCTTACGTCACTTTTGCCTAAAACTAAATGAACTTTAAAGTCAATTCATTCCTGCTGGGAAAACCCATGGGTAAGATCTTAAGTCATTCATTTACTTCTCAAATTTTGTGGAGTGACAGAGTTCATGGAGTTCTGTTCCAGTCAGAGTATGTGTGTGTACAGAGACAGGCAAGGAAAACTTTATTTTCCAGAAGCTCACAGTCCACAAGGAGGGTGGGTGACAGAGAAAGAATGGATGTCAGAGCTGAATGTCCTCTATCACTACTGCATTGGCTTTCCTGTTTCCTAGCATGGGTGAGCAGAGGGTATGAACATGTGAGGAAGGGTCAGAATTCAGGTAAAGGGATGGGACAGTGCCAGTTGATCCAACACATGCTTACTAAGCCATTTTTCCCCCAGCTCAGAGTCTAGTAGGGAGGAGAATAAAGCCACAACTAACCACAATGAAATAAGGGTCCCATTAAGATATAAAGTCCTCTAGTCTCCAAATATATACCAGATAATACCAAATGAATAATTCTGCATTCCTCTGGTCAAAGAAAAACACCTGAAGGGGGCTAGCTTTTCCCAAGATCATGGGAGACAATCCATGGAAGCCTGCCCACGTTTCAAATATCAGCTCCTTTAGGATTTCTCTCTGCCAGGCTACCCCCAGCACAAGGCCAGGCACATACAAGGTAATCATTTTAAATGTGTGTTTATTTATCTATTATTTTTTAATTTGTTCTAATTAATTATACATGATAAACGTGTTTTATGAATGAACTCTAGTATATTTTAGAGCAAAAGATTCTCAAATACATCCAAGTCCTAATTCTCTCTAGGCCAGTGTGGGCTTTGGTGGCCAGAGTAAGAATGTGGGTCAATCACATTTCACTGGGTGACACTTCATCTCTCTGAGCTCAGCCTCCTCATACCTGACTTGGGTCGGACATATTTCAAAGAGTTGCCAGGCTGGGATTGTGGCTCAGCAGTTATAGTGCTTGCCTAGCATGTGCAAGGCCCTGGCTTCGATTCTCAGCGCCACATAAAAATAAATAAATAAAATAAAAATATTATGCCCAACTACAACTAAAAATATATTTAAAAAAGAGAGAGTGCATGTTGAACCCAGCATGTCCCATGCCTATTGTTATTCTTTCTCTGTGCATATCCAGAGCCCTGCTAAGACCTGGGCCATGAAAGGTGGCTGTAGGCCCTATATTTCAGGGATAGAGGCACATTCTACTCTTTGGGAGAATGTGGCAAATTCAGGTTCAAAATCCTACTACCACTGGGGCCAAGGTGATGAGTTTATAGCAGAGACACTGAGCCACAAGACAGAAAATGACATAGCCAAGGGAACAACATACCTGGAACTCAGCTGTTGTCCATCCAACTAATCCATCAGAACACAGGAGCTTTGACTGTACATGTTCATTGTTCATCTAATAAATGTGTGTTAAATAGAAAAACTGCCTGTGGATCTCTGAAAAATTGTCAGGGACTTGTCACTTACAGCTTTGCTATTTGAACCAGCAGCATTAGTATTACCTGGGAGCTTGTGAGAAATGCAGAATCACAGACCTTGGGACCTACTGTAGACCTGGGAATTAGAACCTGTACTCTAACCAGTTCCTCAGGCAATTTGTCTGTCTGTCTGTCTATCTATCTATCTATCTATTCATTCATTCCCTCAGGGAATTTATTTGCACAGTAGAGATGGGGGAATGTTACTGTGGGGAGCTATGGAACCACACTAAACAGTGCATTTTTATGTTCTGCTGTTTTACTTTGAGGTCCACTGCTGCCCCCTATAGACCACAATCATAATAATGATGGACTAACTTGAAAATAAAATCAATCTAGGAAAAGATCATAAACTTTTCTTGTGTGATTAGAAACACATAAAGCACAAGCAGGAGATTCTTGAAACATCAGGTGCTACATGCATTGTTTCTACATGTGTAAATTCAGCAAACTCCTACACTTAAACGGGACTACAATTTTTCTCACAAGGGCAATCAAAAGAGAAATATGAAGTCATTCTGAGGATTTATTTTTCTATGACTAAATGGGTGTAGAAAGCACACTTTTTATTGGCCTATCAAGCATTCTTAAAATTAAATGTCTGTATCCTTCTCTTTGATTTTTCTTAAAATGGTTCAGTGGTATACAATTCCATAACTATTGCCTCTAAGCCCTGAGAATTGGTATCTTCAATGTATTAATTCAGCACATTTTACAAAAAGAAGCTGACTCCCAGCAAGGGTTAACAGGTACAATGATCATCATAGGGGCATTATTTCCAGCTGATACCTTAGAATGAAGATAGGCAGAGGAGTGTGGATAATCTTGGACTGATGAGGTCCAGGGCCAGAACCTCCGTGGCCAATGAGGGCTCACAGTGATCAGAAGGGGAATCAAGTCATGTATAATAATGACACTAATGAAAAAGTCTCATGCATTTAACAAAGCCTCCCTGAGTCTCATTTTTACTGGTAGCCTAGCCTAGATCCTGAATGACTGGATTTAGCTGCCTGTGCACATAGGAAAAAGATAAAAAGGAAAAATGAACTTAATGCAGTTAGACTAAACTGGGGAGAAGCAGCTAAACTGCTTCTCTTGCTCCCAAGGAAGCAGTTACAATTTACAAAAATCAAAGCCAGGTGCTGTACATATGTAGATCTTGAAGAGGGGGCAAAGTGGGACAGAAGGCAGGAAATATACATATGCAGGTTGAATTAACCTGTGCTAGACAGGCTTGGACAGGAGGCAGTCTCCATTTTCAGCTTTCTTGGTGTCTCTAGCTTCCACTCTCAGCTTGAGGAAGTTGCTTCCAATTTCAGAGGGCCAACAACTATCCGATCTATTTCACCACAACACTTGTAAGGTTTTTGTTAGCACCCTCAAAGTCCAGTTAAGGAGCCAGGGCTTCCAAGACCAGGGACACACTCTGATGGGAATTTCCTGTTCTCCATGACAGCTGCTGTCAGATGTACCCATGGGAAAACCCTATTTCCTATACTCCCTTCTGCTGACAATCAGGACAGGATTCCCAGCTCTTAGTCCATTCTCTGGCTGCAGAGCCAACCCACACAAACCCAAGGAGTCAATACTCTTAGAATCACTGCTCACATCATTTCCAATATACAACACAAACAACAACATCTCGCATTCCTTAACCCTTCAACTCCACCTGCTTCTTCCACTGCTCCTTAATCATCACCCCTACCTTCTGGTTAAACCTAGTGCCTTTAGTTCCTCTCTACCCTCTTCATTGTCATTTATTTATTCACTAAATGAATATTTATGCTTATTAAGCAGCTCCAGGATTCCAATACTCTCTGGTACTGGGAACACTGCAGTAAATAAAGAAGATCAATGCCTTGCCCTTCTAGAGCTGAGCTAACACAGCAACAACTAGTCACATGTGGCTATTTAAATTTTAATTAATTGAAATTACATAAAACTAAAAATTAGAAACCTCTGTTGCCACCTTTTAAGTGATGGATTGTCAAGGTTGGCTAGTAGTTACCAGTACTGGAAAATACTAATATAGAACATTTCCAGCATCCCAGAAAGTTCTAGACAGTGCTGCTATGGGAGAGAATAAAGGGGGGCAGTGAGGAGGAAGAAAAATAGGAAGTGATGAAATTTGGATGCTGCTTTTGTTTTTATAACCATTGGTCTAGTGGCCACTTCCACCACTTCCTTGAAATTCTTCCTTTGGACTGTGACACCATTCTCTATTTGTTCTTCTATTTGGCCACAGGAATGGAGGCCAAAATAAAGGCATTGGGTCCATCTACAGCGCTCTTAATATTCTTAAAATAGGAACTACAAGTCTTTGTAACACCATTTTTGCACTCTCCACCATTCAAATGTGTTACTGAGTGGCTAACAGTGCTGTGTGCTGGTTTAAAACTTTGAAGCAATAGGGCTGGGGTTGTGGCTCAGTGGTAGAGCGCTTGCCTAGCATGTGAGGCACTGGGTTTGATTCTCAGCACCACATATAAATAAATAAAATAAAGGTCCACTGACAAATAATAATAATAATAATAATAATAAAAACCCCACAAACTTTGAAGCATAAAGGGCTTGATTTGCTTTCAGAAAGGTTTACCTGTCACTTCTAAGTAACACCACAAGGTGGCAGCAGTAGTTTACAAAAGCTATCTGTAGGGCTCAACTAATCCCTCATCCCAGATGTAAATTTTATGCATCTATTTATTGGAAATGAACAATAAATCCCCTGGGGGAATATATGTAAATGTAAAATGGAACCTATGTAATTAACAAACGGCAATTATGGTTGCAGTGTGACCCAGAATTCTAACAATGTTTCTAGAATTCAGAATAATAGAATCATGTGTTGCTGGTAACTATGATATACAATTAATTCATTAGTTAATTATATTTGCCTTTATTGTTGAAATGATACCCTCCCCTCAATCCCCATTTCTAAATAAATTAAATCATTCAGGTTTTATCCTTTGCATTTTAAAATGGAAAGTCTTTCTTGCTTTTCCTTGATGGATCAATTGATTTTTCCCTCAGCTTCATGTAAAATGATTACTGAAGAAAATCTATACATTGTTCCTAGTTGTGAACTTGCAAGTTCAAGGCAAATTGCCATGTTCAACATCTGGGATTCATCACATCTGCTCTGTTACCTCATTGATGGGCACATATCTTTCCCAGATGTGTGTGGGGTGGGGGTGGGGAGCCTATGAAGTTACAAGGAAAGCAAAATAGTACCCATGCTCTCAGCTTTCTGCTACAGCCAGGTATGTGAGGATGTAAGGGAAAGAATGCTTCTAGGTCTAGTTAATCTAAATACTCAGCACACTGAGCCAAGCCCTCCCCTTCTATGCATGAATGACCTGGGATATCTCCTGAGAAAGGGAGTCCAGCCAGGTAAACACATTTTTTTTCCAGGAAAAAGAGGGTCAAATTTAGAAATTGAGAGGTCATGGTTAAACTAACATTTTAGGGTTAATGTAAGACTCAGTTCTCCAGGTACTGCCAAGAACTGTGATCTGGAACTTGTATCAGACCACAGGTTAATCAGCTTCTTAATGACATGGAATTCAATTCAAGGCAAATGGAAGACACAAATATACGTTTCTTTGTTCTCACCTGCCCCCACCATGACTATGTATCAAGGTAGCAATTAAAAATGTATTATGTATATATAATACATGGATTTGCATTTAGAATATTCAAGTCCTTTGATAGACTAATTTTCTACCACAGAGTCCATCCTAATGAACTAATCCTAAATACAGGCAGAAAAACATATTATGAAAAGAAATGTTTAATGCTAAATTGTTTAACTTATGAAAAATTTGGAGAGGAAACCCCTTTTAAACCCATTTAAACATGTAATAATAGAAAATAATGAAATAAAAAATTGATAGATCCAAATAATTGGTTTTACTAAGTTGTCATGAAAACAATGTGTGTAAAGACCAGACTATATAGAAAAAGTTCATGTAATGAAGAGAACAAAGAAGACAATACAATATGTTTAGTGATGACACTGTTATGTTTGCAATTTGCACAGGAAAAAGACTATAAAAATGACAAAAATTCATTTGTGACAACATGGATGAAACTGGAAATCATTATTTTAAGTAAAAGAATTCAGACACAGGAAGACAAATACTTCATGATCTCATTCATATGTGTAATCTAAACACCTTGATCAAATAGAAGTTGGGAGTAGAATGATGGTCATCAGAGCCTCTGGAGAGTAGAAGGATGGAGTGAGGTTGACCCACAGATACTAAGTTAGAGTTAGGAGTAAGAAGATCTAGGGGGGCTGGGATTGTGGCTCAGTGGCAGAGTGCTTGCCTCATGTGTGTGAGGCACTGGGTTCGATACTCAGCACCACATAAAATAAATAAAATAAAGGCATTATGTCCATCTACAACTAAAAAAATATTTAAAAAAGAAGAAGATCTAGGGTGCCATTGCATGGTAGGAAGACCGCAAGTAACAATAATATACACTATATTTCAAAATTCTTAAAGGAATTTGAATATTTTTATTGTAAAGAAATGATAAGTGCTTGAGGAGATAGATATGTATAACCTAATTTAAACATTGCACAATGTACAATGTATACATGTATCAAAATAGTATATGGTAGCCAAAATATGTATAATTTTAAAGTTCTTATATGTCAGTTTATAAAAAATAAATTAAAAAATAAAAAATAACAAAATATTGAGTAGCTATTTTAAATATGATTCCAAGGGTAATTTTTCCATTTATTTTTTCTTTTTTATAGTTTCCAAATTTTCTTTAAGTGCTCTATAATGGAAAAATACAGACTTATGAAAACATTTAGTTTTAATTTAAAACAATTTCATGATTCTTTTATCTCAAAATTTCTTTTAAAATTGTCTTCTCTCCATCTTTGCCTCCTGACCTCAAAATTGATCCCATGTACTCTAGTCTCAACCTGGCTTTTTTGATGTTTCAGATTAAATATACTGGGCCCATTCTATTCTTTCTCCCAGGTCTCTCAGACTGCTGTGTCCTGGTGGAGTAGGAGGGAATGAGGTGGCCCCAGCTCAGGTGGCCTGACCATGGCACATTCTAGTCACATCATGGCTTTCATATAATGTTTATTGATAATGAGAATATTAATTCAAATTTTATAGTTCTGTTTAGAAAAAAAGAAAGAATAAAATAAATAAAACATACATAGAGACTAAGGAAACACAAAGGAGACTCAAACTTTAGTGGGCATTTGTTATCTTTTAGTTTGTTTGTTTTTTTTTTTTTTGATTGTATAGCTTCCTTCATTAGGGAAATCTACTATGGTGTGACTCTTAGATCCTGGGCACATCATCTGGACTTAGCCAATTACATGCTATCCTCTGGAATTTTGAAGCTGGAGTGAGTATCTGAAAGAAGCAGGGAACAGCTTAGCTCTCATTCTGGTAGCCATGTTCAGTGTCCAGCAGAGTTAGATGCTGAACACTTGATAGCAAAAATGACTAAATTAAAAAATTGTTTTAAAAGACCAGCCCAACTGGTAAATTTCCAATGAGTCTAATCATTGAAAAAACTTAGGAAAAATCACAAAGGCTTTTTTACAAAGGAAAAAATGTATATGAAAGATTCTGGTTTAAAAATTATGAGAATGTGACCTATAACTCCACCCTTGATTAAATTAAGAAGATAAATGACCAAAATTAACCAAAGTAGGAATCTTGCATATGCTACCAATCATAGAAGAAATGCCAATAAGCATTCTTAAAAGAACTCACTTCCTTCCCAAATAGCACAGAGCCAGATTGGTTTAGGAGGAAATTCCTTTGAGCCTATACTATTTAAATTACTGTTAGGTATGGAAAAAGCAGGCAAGTATGGTCTATACAGCCCTGGCCCCAGCTGGCTTTCTGCCTTAGACAGTAGCTACCCAGCAGGTGAATCCACTGTTGAGTGGGGTTGGGACTGCTCTGTGGACAGGTCATCTTGCTATGCTCTTCTGACCCAGCTGTCACTACCCTCAAACCTTCTAGTTATTTATCTGTAACTGGTGTCAGCCACCCTTTGGCCAGTCAAATCCTTAGTGGTAACCCAAGTCACTCCTTAACCAGCAAAGACCCAAATAGGGACCTGGTTAGGGCCTACAAAAAGAATTTTCTTTTAGGTGGATGCTGACAGAGAAAGATGTTTCTTTCAATCTTAAGCATTACCAAAGTGTATCTTAGGTCTTAGGAACTTCAAAAGCCAGATTCAGAGATAAGCGTGGCATGTGGAGGTCAGCTATGTAGAGTCAAATGTCGTGTTTCAGGTTCCTGGCCGAGCCTTCACTGTGGAAGCACTGACCTCAATACCGGTGCAAAAGTCATGCTGTTAAGAGTTGTGGAAGGAGAGGGCCCCAGGTATGGCGAATTCCTGTTAAGAGTTGTGGAAGGAGAGGGCCCCAGGTATGGCGAATTCCTCTGGATATGAAATAGAATGCACTGTTATATCATCTTTTAGGTCGACGCTCATAATATAGTTGACAGTGGCTCAGAGCATCAGGGAAAGGAGTACTATATTTATTGGTAAATTACACAGCTTTTGGGTTCTCGGAGAACCAAAATCGCTTGGGCAGATTGCACCCAAGGCATCCCGTTTCTCAGCCCCCAGGCAGCTTCCTCTTACTGCAGGTTCCCTGTCCTGTTGCATTTCTTTCCCCAAGCAAATTTCCGAATGTCGCCTTCTTAGAGCTTACATCTACTGAAAAAGCGCCAGAGGGAGGCGATGTTGATGCCGGTGAGCAAAAGCAGGTTTCGCACTAAGTCCCAGAAGAATATAGAGGTGATCCCTTTTCCCAGGTCCATGACAGTCTCAAAGCCAGATGGATGCATACGGTTCGGCAATCCTCAGTAAGCCCTGTGTGGCCCTGCTCTCCGAATCTCCGGGATATCCCTACTCCCAGCTTCCCAGGAGCTTCTTCCCAGAGGCTCAGGTCCTGCCGGTCTCCACGCAACAATGAAGCGTGGGCGGCCCCAACGGCTTCATTTGCATACAGCCGCGGCTTGGCCAATGGGCTGCGCAGGGGCTTTGGAACGCAGTGTTGCCATCTGCGTGCGCGCGTGTGTGCGAGTGTGACAGCGGCTGTGGCTGTGGCTGTGGCCGTGGCCGTGGGAGGCGGGCCCGGCGGAGCCCAGCCGCGCGGGGACCGGCCCTGGCTCCGGTTGCCACTGCACGTCGCGCCCGCCTGTCAGGGCCAAACCTCGAGACCACCCGCTCCGGCCTCACGCAGCCGCGATGTCTGTGGCCGGGCTGAAGAAGCAGTTCCACAAAGCCAGCCAGGTAGGGAGGCATACTGGAATGAGGGAGGGGGGCCGGGAGCCTGCGGCCCCTGGAGGCTCCCAGGCCTTTGGGGCTCAAGCTCTCTGAGAGGCTTCTCTCGGGGCTCGTTTTCTTCCCGCCTAGGAGGGCGTGAGGGTGGGGTGAGAGGCCGCCCGCTCTTTCCTCAGCTGGTTGGCGCCTTCTCCTTCCCCGTCCTCAGCCATCCCGAGCGCCTATAAATCTGAGAGGTTCTGTGCTGGAGAGAGCAGGTGGCTGGCCACAGGGTCTTGGGCACTGGAGACTGAGCTGGCGTGGGGAGGTGGAGGCCTCCCGAGACGCGCATCGGGAGGAGGACCTTAGGGAGTCCTGGGCTGGCAGGGCCTCCCGGGAGTCCCCAGCCTTTTGGTTGCGAGCGCCTCAAGGCACGTCCTGCTGCTTCCAGGAGGCGGCGCGGGCACCAGCGCCTCCGGGGATGCTGGGCCCCGCTGCGCTTCCAGCGCGCGCTGGGAAATGGACACCGCCAGTCTGTCCTGGGCTCCCTGACTGGGGCTCTCCGGTGCCGTCCTTCCCTTTCCCATCATCTTCCCTGTGGTGACCCAGGGCTGAGCACCAGGCTCCTGCTCTCAAAGAGCTGAAAGTATGGTGGGGAGACAGGGAGACAAACACGTAAACAAACAGTGCTAGACACACCTCCGCGCACAGGGGATGGCAGAAAACACAGTGGGGGCGTCGGGGAAAGCTTCTCCTCGGAGGAAGAGATGTGTCTTGAGAAGTACGGGGAGGAATTGTGGCTGGGGATGTAGGGAGAGGGGAAGGGAATTGCAGAGGAAACAGGAAAACAGGGAAACAAGAAAATGTGTGGTGTGTGTGTGTGTGTGTGTGTGTGTGTGTGTTGACAAGCAAATTTGTTTTCCAACATCGCAGGCTCTTCCATCAACGGCAGAGTTCTCGTTGTAAAACCTACTCACCCCCAGCACCTCTGGGGATCTGTTGCTTGGCCCACTTCTCCCTCCCAGCCTCAATTTTGCTAGAACCCAGGTTCCCAGATTTTATTCAGAACCCACATTTGTGATGAGGCTTCATCCTGTTTCTCCCACATATTGGTATGAGCAAAACAGCTGGCATTACAAAATTCTCTTTTAGCCTCCATCCCAGGCTAAAAGGCACTGCTGTCCCCTCACTCACACTCCAAGAAGAAACTGTGTGATGATGCTGTTTTTGACTGGGGACATTGAGTTGGCAGTGGTGCTACTCAGGGTGACAGGAGTCCTGAAGGAGGTGCCAATTGGTTGGGGGCAGAGATGGTGGATTCACAATTGGACCTGGGCCCTTGAGGGGGTGTATGGGATGTTCAGATGTCACTGGTCTTGGAGCAGGTGCATATCCTACTTTCAGGGTCCAGGGATGAGATCAAGACTGGAGCTAATGATTTTGGGGAATTTCCAGCCTAAATTTTAAAAAGTGCTGAGGAAATTGAAAAAAAAAAAAGCATAGTGGACTAAATACAGGCTCTTAGGAGCAACCATATTTAGGGACAATGTTTAGCCTACTGCTTGATGAGCAGTGACTTATTCAATAAATATTTGATTAAATGAAGTTTTGGGGTGGAGAAACACAGAAAGGAAAGAAATAATAGAATATAAGATAGAAAGAAAAGTCTCATGGGATCAGGGGAATGATGTGTGAGGAAATAATTGGCGGTGATTCTGAGGGCTAGGTAGAGAAGTTCAATTAGCTTGGGCATCCAGGAGGCCAAGTTCATCATGGTCAGGGAGTATCAGGATGATTGTTTACTCTACTTGTTATGTGGACTTCCTTAGCCCAGGAAAGGTCCAAACCTCCTCTTTTTAAAAAATTTCCTTTAATTGGGTATTGGGCTTTATAGGAGCAAATATCAGAGATAACCAAGATGTAAGTCCTTGGAAAATTGAGGTTGATTTCTGACCACTATCCAGAATGAATGGTTGAAATTCTTGGAAATTATTGGCATTGGAAAAATATTATGCTAGTGATAGGTGGTTTGGCTTAATTACTTACAATCAGTTCATTAAAAATGAAATGAGAAGAGAGGTTCATTTGGCCCTTATTTTCTGCATGACTGAAATAATTTGTGACTTCATTTGAAAGGAAAGACATCACAGATTCTTTTTAGGCTTACAACATTTTGTGGTTAAAGTATCCAATAGATAAATCTTTTATCTGTTCTAGAAGTCTTTCTAAGAAATCCTGCAATGCAACAGACTTGATGGAGATATTAGACTGGAGAATTAATATAATAAGAGGGAGCACAGGAATAAAAAGTGCCAGATGTTCTCAGACAACATTTTAACAGCAGATTTTAATTCATACAGAACTTTCCCAGGGGCAGGGGAAAGGGAGTCCCAGGTGATGTCATTGGCTAAATAATTCCCGGGGATTCAGGCATGGCTTGGGCACTGATCAGCTCTGTGACTTTGGAAACGTGACTTAACCGGTTATCTGGATGTTTGTTTTCTCTCTTTATGATGAATTAGAAGATTTAGAAGTCTAGTCTCTATTCTAAAATTAATCAATAGTTGCACAGCTCTGTGACTATACTAAAAGTCATTGGATTGTACACTTTATGAGTGATTTGTGTGGTATGTGAATTACAGCTACATAAAGTGTGTGTGTGTGTGTGAAAGAGAGAATCCATTCCAGCTCTAAAATTCTTAAGTAATTTAAGCATTTCAAAGGAAGAAAGAAAGAGATGGTAAAGGGAATATTTTATACATAAGGGAATCAAGATGATGACACAGATCATTTTTCTCAACAATGGATCAGGTAGAAATACTCATAATCTCCTGGTTATCTTGGTCCTTCTTTTCTGTTATCTTACCTGTTTTTGAGAAAAAATTCCCCTTATTTTACAAAGAATGAACTGTAAACCCCAGAGATTATGCAGCATTTTGGTAGCACATGAAGATCCAATAGGAGAAAGGATGAAGTAAAATAATAAGAGTATAAGTTGAGTTACTAACAAAATTAACTCAATTCTTTGCTTCAGCATTTGGGACTAAAACCCTGGTTTACTGAGTTTGTAATTAAACACTGTTTTTTTCTTTTGTCAGGGTTTTTATATAGAGGTTTTTACTTTTCTGGTAGGGACAAAACTTGAGCTATTAGAAACAAATATAAATAGTTTAGAGATGGCCATTGTGGTTTTTTGCTAAACACAGTACCTGTAGTACCACAGTACCAATAAAAATGTAGCTTATGAGGGGCTGGGGATGTGACTCAAGCGGTAACGTGCTCACCTGGCATGCGCGGGGCACTGGGTTCGATCCTCAGCACCACATAAAAATAAAATAAAGATGTTGTGTCCACAGAAAACTGAAAAATAAATATTAAAAAATTCTCTCTCTCTCTCCTCTATCTTTAAAAAAATGTAGCTTATGATAATTACATTAATGTTAATACTCGTTGCTTTGTATTTGTTATGCTCACTTCATAGTAAATTTTCTTGATTACAGTTAGCATTTGTGGAGGAGTCTCAAGTCACACTGGTGCATACTCTAATTGCTGTATACTCTGGACACTGTATTAATAGTCATGCTCTTTCCATTTTGGAACCTTCTTAGGACCTTGTTCCATATCCCCATAAAAGTCTGAGGATCAGTTTTCATCTCTTCTTCTTTTCTTCTCTCCAAGACTAACCATCTAGTGATGGTTATCCTTGTGAACTCTATGTTAAATTTACACCCTTTTGTCTTTACATAGCAGTGCCCTTTAACCTCTGTCATATGATCCAGCAACACCATAGGGAATAGGGAGCTCATAATATAGCTTTTTGATAACTTTTACCCCTTTCTCTTTTAATGCATTAACCAGAAAAATGATAAGCAGTTATAGGGGCTTAGGCATATTCTCTGTAATTACCAATTGTACAGGGGGGCCATTTATGGGTAAATGCTTCTGAGAAGGATGTTCTTTGTAAGTTATGAGATTCTCTAGGGAGACAATGATGTCTCTTGTTTCACTTTCTCATTAGAGAGAAAGATAAAAATGCACTTTGCAAAAATCCATAATGATTTATTTTTTTCTCTTAGATGCATCAAAAATATATTTAAGCTAAATACTTTTATTCTTTCCATATATATTGTGTAATAAAATTAATCCATAATCTGTTTTTTTAAGTCAGAGCAGATGCTTAAACCAAACTGATTTTTTTTTATTATCTGAGGAATACACATAATCCAAACATTTCTTACCACTGGTAACTTTTTGTCCTGTAAAATAAATGTAATTCAGAACTTGATTTAAAAATGACTTTGAAAGCAGAGGTTTAAAAAAACTATTATTTAAGATTAATTTTTCCAGCTTTATTAACAAATTGAATGTAAACTGTATTTTCCAATGTTAAGTGTGTGTGGATGGGTGGGGTGTCTCATGTATATCTGGGGAAGTTATTATTGACATGCTTTACCAGAAAATAAAACTGGCACTAAGCAGAACTGAAACACTACTTTCTTTGGCTAAATAATAGCTAACCATATTCTGGAGATTCTGCATCAGCAAAATGTGGATATTTAGATTTTGTTTTCCAAAGGAAGCCTGGGAATGTGTTGAATTGGGGGTAGGGAAAGGGTCTGCAGAAAGCACTAGGGATGATATCAGGGAGGCATCTCTAACTCTTCTAGTTCTTCTTTGCAATGACTTCCCAGGACCATCCCCATAGGTTTTTACTGACGCACCAACAGCTGGTGACTTTCCTGAGCATTGTGCACCTTCTGATTTTCTTTCTAATCCATTGGTTGATGGTGTCTCTCCCCTAGAAAGAGAAATCTTTCCCAGACACTGATGCCACCAAGTGCTTTGACTGCTTCAATCATCCATCAGTGTTGGAGTGGCTGCTAGTTCAGGTTGCATGACTTGGGCACTCTAGGAAATCTAATACTGAGTCATAGGTCATTATCTATGTTTATGATCTGTCTTCTTCATGGGTTGCAATTCAGATGTCCAGAGGGCCTGTAGGCTAGCATGTGGGTGCTTCTCTCTCCTGCTAGTGTAACAATGGACAAAGCACACTTGGCTAGTCATTTTCAACCCCATCTCCTCTCATTTTCTTGTGTGCTTTGTTCTTATGTTTGGAGTACATTTCTTTTCTCCTGGGCCATTTCTCTCAGCATACAGGCATGCTCTTTAGTATCTCCTGTCTTGCAAAAGGAAAGGAGAAAATCCTGCCTTAGAACCTTCCTTCTCCCCTGTTCTACTCCTCCTCTCCCTTGCTCAGCAAAGTGCATTAAGAGAGTTTGTTGTCCTGTGTCTGCTTTCATGTCACCCATTCTCTTCTCAACTCATTCCTGTTCACTCTCTTCTGCAGTGGTCTGAGACCACATAGCTAGGTCTTGAGTGACCTCCAACTTGCCAGGTTGGATGGTTACCTTCCCATCTGAGCTATCAGTAGCATTTGACTCAGTGGGCTGTTCTTTGACTACAATACCCTCACTTACTCAGGTTTCCTCTGGACCGAGTGGCTGCTCCTTTGAATGTCCTTAGGATTAATGACTCTTCTTATCTACTTGACTGCTAAATCCTGGTATATCCCAGCGTTCTAGCTTGAGCACTTCCTCTTTTCTAGCCTTGCAACTCAAAATGACTTACCAAGTCACTGCAGACTTAAATGCAGTGTGTATGTTGATTACTCTCTAAGTTATATTTCTAGCTTAGAGGTTCCTCCTGAATACAGACTTATAAATCTAACTGCCTGAATCACCTGTCTTTGTGGATATTTAAAATAATCCCAAACCTATGATGTCCAAATCTGAACTAACATGTTTTTTCTACTGGTGGTTTAAAACATATGCTCAGCTGCTTAATTAAAACCAAAACCAAAACCAGAACTCCTTGATTTTTTTCTCATTCTTAATTCATTAGCACATCCTACCTCCTGGTTCTGTTATGAAAATTTACTCTTAATCTATTCTCTGTTCTCCATCTTTGCTACTATCACCCTGGTCCTGGCCATCATTTCTTGCCCTCATGATCACAGTATCTTTCTAATTCATTTATAATCATTTGTACCCACCCAGCTACAATCTGTTTACTCACAGTGGCCAGGATGCTCTTTTTAAAAAATGTATCTCAAACAAAACAAAACATAACATTACAAATGCTGGAGAGGATGTGGAAAAAATGAACTCATATACTGTTGAGGGAATGTAAATTACTACATTTATGGAGAACAATATGGAGATTCCTCAAAAAAGAAAAAAAAAAGAACCAGGATATGACCCAGAAATTCCACTTCTAGACATCTACTGAAAGGACATGAAGTTAGCATGTCACAAAAGACACCTATATTCATGCTTATTGCAGCACTATACACAAGAGCTAAGATATGGAATCAATTTAGGTGCCCATAAATGGCTTAGTGGGTAAAGAAAATATGGTATCTGTACACAAAGGAATATTATTCATTCACAAAGAAGAATGAAATCCTTCATATGCCTGTAATTCTAGTGACTCAGGAGGCTGAAGCAGGAGGGTTGCAAATTCAAAGCCAGTTTCAGCAATGGAGAGTCAGTAAGCAACTCAGTGAGACCCTGTCTCTAAAAAATACAAAATAGGACTGAGGATGTGGTTCAGTGATTGGGGGCCCATGAGTTCAATCCCCAGTACCAAAAAAAAAAAAAAAAAAAAAAAAAAAAAGAAAAAAAAAGAAAAGAAAGAAAGAAAGAAAGAAAAAGGCCAGCCTCAGCAATTTAGCAAGGCCTTAAGCAACTTAACAAGATTCTGTCTCAAAATTTAAAAAATTATTTTTGAAAAGGGCTGAGGATGTGGCTTAATGGTTGAGTGGCCCTGGGTCCAATTCCTCATTAAAAAAAATAGAAGAAGAAAAAGAAGAGGGAGGAGGAGGAGAAGAAAAAGAAGAAAGAAATCCTGCTGTCATTCAAAACTGGATGGAACTATAGAACATTATGCTAAGTGAAATAAGCAAGATACAGAAGATAAGTACAACATATTGTCTCTCATATATATGAGAGTTAAAAAGCATTGACCTGCATGTAGAATGATGATTACTAGAGGTTGGGAAGGGTAGGGAGTGTGGATAAAGGGAGATTAGATTAGATTAGTGCATGCTTGTGCATGTATTGATATATCACATTAAATTCCACCAATATTTACAATTAACACCTTAATCAATAATAAAATATTTTTTTAAAAGAAAAACATGGGGCTGGGGATATATCTCAGTTGGTAGAGTACTTACCTCCCATGCACAAGGCCCTGGATTCAATCCCCAGCCACCACAAAAGAAAAAAATATATATATACCTTAGACCATGTAATTCTGCTGGTAAGTCTTTGGTGGTTTCCAGTTGCATGTAAAATTAAACAATTAAACCTAAACTTTTCATGTCCCTGTCAGTCTCTGGTAATTTTATTTGCTCTGATGTCTACTTATCTGATTTTAACATAGCTAAACTGCCCCCACCCCTGGCTTCTTTCTTTTGATTAATGTTTGCATGGCATATATATTTTTATGGTTTTATTTCCAACCTGCTTGTACTGCAATATTTGAAGTATGTTTCTTGAAGACAGCATATAGTCCGGCCATGCTTTTTAATTTATTCTTCGAGTCTGTATTTTAATTGCCATATTCACCCATTTATTTTTGGGATAATTATTTATATGTTATGATTAAAGGCTGCCATTTCATTTATGCATTTATTTTTATTTGTTGGCCCTGTTTTCATTTTTTTTTCATTTTTATCCTGCCTTCTTGTATGTTAGTTGAATTTTTTGAATTCCATTTTGATTTTTTTCACTTTTTATGTATATCTTTTTGTATATATTGATAGTGGCTATTCTAGGTATACATTATATGTAATTAACTTATGACAGTCTACCAGTGTCATCATTTTACCAGTTCAAGTGAAGTGTTGAAAACTTATTTCCTTTTAATCTTCCATTGCCCTCCCCAATTTATAATATAATTGAAATTAAATACTTTCCCTTTTATACATTTAGAAGTACATCAGGCAGTGTTATAATTTGTATTTTAACCATCAAACAAATTAGAAAACCCAAGAGAGAAGAAGTCTATCTTGTTTACCCTTATTTTTGCTTATCATGTTCTTTCTTCTTTCTTGATGTTCCAAGTTTCCTTCTTTCACTGTTTCCTTTCTGTTTAGAGAAACCTTAGAATTTTTTTTTGTGTGTGTGTGAGTAGGTCTGCTGATAACAAATTCTCTTAATTTTCCTTTATCTGAGAATGTCTTGTTATCTCCTTTATTCTGAGTGATATTTACTGTGGATATAACATTCTGGATTGATGATTCCTTTCTTTCAGCACTTGGAAAATATTGTGCTACTTTCCTTTGGCCTCCTTGGTGTTAAATAAGTAGGAGGTCATTGGCCTCGGGCTGTCTGGGTACTTAGTTCCTACATAATGAACTACAACCTAACTTAGTATTTAAACAAACCAAAATCTAAGTTAGAATAACAAACAATAGTGTTTCGGCCAATCACAAGCAGCCAGGTTTCAGCCAATCACAAGAAGTCAGTTGATCAGACCATGCCCATATAAGGGTAGACTGCCTAGCTTATTTCTCTATTTTGCTTCTGTGTTCTGTATATAAAAGCACCAGTTCACAGGGCCTGGGCAAAATTCTCTGAATCTCCTCTAGTTCTGAGTGCTGCACAATTGTTCTTTGCTCAAGAAAGCTCTACTAAATTTGATTTGTCCAAAGTTTTTCTTTTAGCAGCATTTTTTTTGTTGTTTTATAGAATGAAGATATATTTTTAAAACTTTTTTTTAGTTGTAGATGGACACAATATCTTTGTTTTATTTATTTTTTTTATGTCACACATGTGAGGCAAGTGCTCAACCACTGAGCTACAATCCCAACCCTTAGCAGCAATTTCTGATGAAAAATTTGCTATAATTTGTGTCATTTTTCTTCTAGAGATTAGATGTTATTTCTCTCTCATTGCTTTCAATATTTTTTCTGTGTTTAGTTATTGACTATGATATATCTTTTTTAATTTAATTTTTCCTTTTTTTATTAGTTGTTCAAAACATTACATAGCTTTTGACATATCATATTTCATACATTTGATTCAAGTGGGTTATGAACTCCCATTCCCCCCCCCATACAGATTGCAGAATCACATCGGTTACACCTCCACGTTTTTACATACTAGTGTCTGTTGTATTCTGCTGTCTTTCCTATCCTCTACTATCCCCGCTCCCCTCCCCTCCCCTCCCCTCCCATCTTCTCTCTCTACCTCATCTATTGTACTTCATTTCTCTCCCTTGTTTTCCCCCCCTTTCCTTTTCCTCCTCTTATATGTAATTTTGTATAACGATGAGGGTCTCCTTCCATTTCCATGCAATTTCCCTTCTCTCTCCCTTTCCCTCCCACCTCTTGTCCCTGTTTAATGTTAATCTTCTCATGCTCTTCCTCCCTGCTTTGTTCTTAGTTGCTCTCCTTATATCAAAGATGACATTTGGCATTTGTTCTTTTAGGGATTGGCTAGCTTCACTTAGCATAATCTGCTCTAGTGCCATCCATTTCCCTGCAAATGCCATGATTTTGTCATTTTTTAGTGCTGAGTAGTACTCCATTGTGTAAAAATGCCACATTTCCCTGCAAATGCCATGATTTTGTCATTTTTTAGTGCTGAGTAGTACTCCATTGTGTATAAATGCCACATTTTTTTTATCCATTCATCTACTGCTACGTGGATGTTCATAGCAGCACAATTCACAATAGCTAGACTGTGGAACCAACCTATGATGTATCTTGATATGGATTTCTATTACTTTGTCCTGTTTGGGGTTTACTTAGCTTCTTAAGGTTGCTTATTATGTCTTTTACCAAATCTAGAAAGTTTTTAGCTATTATTTCTTTGAGTGCCTTATCACCCCTGCACATTTTCCTTCCCTTTTGGGACTCAGATGACATGAATATTTGATCTTTTGTTATAGTCCCATGTGTCCTTGAGTCTCTGCTTTCTGTGCCTTCCTCCTGCCCCAACCCCCATTTATTTTCTCTCTATTGTTTAGATCCAGTAATTTGTATTATTCTATCTTCCAGTTCACTGATTCTTTTGTCTTCTGCATTCTGTGGGTGAGCTACATGTTGATTTTTAAAATTTCGGTTATTGAATTTTTCAATTCTTTTTATTTGGCTCTTTATATCTTCTGTCTCTTTGCAGAGACTTGTTTCTTCATTTGCTTCAAGCATGCTCATAATTGCTTGTTGCTCCTTTAGAATCTTGGGCATAATTTTAATGGTTTTGTCACCTTAGTGTTGGCATCTATTGATTGTCTTTTCTCAGTCCACTTGAAATCTTCCTGGTTCTTGGCATGATGAGTGATTTTTTTTTTATTGAAATATGGGCTTTGGGGGTAATATATTCTGAGACTCTGAATCTTATTTAAATGTTTGTTTTTGCTGGTTAGGGGAAAGAGATGGCATACTTTTACTTCCAAGTAGGGTAAGGCATCCAGTTCTCCCCTGCGACTGTTGATTCTGAAGTTAGGGGTTTCTCCTTATTTCTGAGGGTGGGTGGAAGTTCTGGCTCCCCAGTAAACACCCTTGATGCCTCTCTGGCTGGTGGGGGAGTAGAAGCGCTTGTTACTTCTCCCCACTTTGTCTCAACTCACACCGTGGGAGGGGCAGCTGCATTACCACTGAGAAGTGATGAAGTTTTGACTTTCTACCAGGTGAGACCTCCTCTCCCGCCCAACCCCAGTGGGAAGGAGAATGAACACCTTCTTACTACTTCTAGAATAGAAGTCCAGGCGCCCCACATGATCTCCACTGACACCACAGATAGAGGCAGATGGTGTTGGTAGTGCCTTGTGGGGTTGAAGGTCCTGCCTCCCTACATAGCTTTCTCTGAGGTGAGGAGGCGGGAGAGTGTTGAATCGTCTCTTTGCAGCCTGGCAAGAGTGAAATAAGACTCCTACTCATCTTTTGCTTGTGTGAATGGGATAGGGCCATAGACTTTTCTGTGATATTTGGCTGGAGTTACTGTCTAAAATAGTTTTCTGTCTTGCTAGGCTACCTCTTGCCTGGTCTATTGGCTACAGACAGCAGGCCTTTATTGGTGCCATTGCCATTTTCATGTTACCAGCTTTTTACATCACACTCTTGATTATATTAAGAAAAAAGAAAATTCAAGGAATTCACCAACATATCATGTCTTGGGTACCAAAGTTCCTAGCTGGTGTGCCTTCCTCTACTTTCCAGAGTCTTCTTATACTTTTGCTGTATATAATGCCTATAGTTTATTATTTATTTATAATATAATATATTATTACTTATTTATAATGCCTACAGTATTTATTTATTTATTTATTTACCACACTGGGGATTGAACCTGGGGACACCTAACCACTGAGCCACATCCCCAGCCCTTGCTTATTTATTTTTTAAAAAATTTTTAAGACAGGGTCTTGCTAAGTTGTTTAAGGCCTCACTAAGTTCCTGAGGTTGGCTTTGAACTTTTGATCCTCCTGCCTCAGCTTCCTGAGCCCCTGGGATTATAGGCAAGCACCCCTATACCTTTTTTCATTCCTTTTTTTCTTTTTCTCTCTAGCTTCCATATATGAGAGAAAACATTTGACCCTTTAATTCTGGTTAATAGGAGAAATATGGAAAAATACTTCTTCTCTGCCTTCCCTTAAGCAGAGGTTTTTGATATTACTCAATTTAAAATTCTCTTCTTAGTAGATATTACTGTCTTGTAATTTCTTCTCTCTTTATCCCTTATGGTCTCTCAAGCCCTTCAAATACTGCCTTGTACATAGTACCTACTTCAGTAAACTATCTACTAGTGTTGAGTGAATATTTAGGAGGTGATTTGGGGCCTGGATAGCCTGATTCTTCTACTTCAATCTATTATTTGCCTGGATCCTCTTGGCATTTTATTAGGGAGTAGAGGATGCTTAAAATTCAGATTTTACTTGAAATTTTCCAGTTTTGAAATATTGATAATTAATTTAAATTTCTAAAGCCTGTGAAGACCAAAAGAAATATGTGTGATGAATTAATGTGATCCACTGCCAAATGGTTGGCACTTTTCCTTCAGAGTCTTAGACAAACACAGATTATTTTGAGTGGTTCATCCACAGGTCACCTTTTTCTCAGGTTTGAATAGTAGAAGATAATTCCCAGTCTCTCCTAGTGTTGCCAGTACTTGCTCAGGAACTAAATATGGTCTCCACAGAGACAGCTCTTGGCTTGTTGTGGGGGACGTTCTTGGAAACCCTGTGGGAAGGCAGATTGAATAGAACTGAACTGAGCATTTGCCCATGTGCTATTGTGTTAATCTCTGGAAGGAGCTTGGCTGGCATAATGTGGGGACTGTGGCATGATCGGGGATAAGGGCAGAGAGCTGTCAAGTCATGATGCAAATTTGACAATGCTGAGTGGGCAGAGCAGCAGAAGGCAGGCTTTGACATGAGTGGGCAGCCTCACATGGCTGTGCAAAAGCTGGCAAGAAATGAAGTGGAGCTAGAACTTTGCTTGTAGTGACCTCTTTAGGAATATTTTGAGAAGAGGATAAAATAATAGATGTTTCTGGGCTGGGGATATGGCTCAGTCATAGAATCCTTGCCTCACATGCATGTGAAGAAATCTCTGGTACTGCTTAAAAGAAAAAATAAAATAGTTTCTAATAAGGCAGATCTATCTCCTCTTTGGTGGTCCCATTAAGCCTTGGCATCCCCTAAGTAAAAGTTAACATATCCTAAAACAGTCTTATAAATTTTGCAAAGCTTATAAAATTTGTTTAAAAAATGTTAACCAACTTTCTTGAATTTTATCCATCCTGAATCCCTGGTATTCAAATTGGTGTCTTGAATCAAGTACTTTTTCCAAGAAAAGACATGGTCTAAATAATTTCTTTAAGAGTTGACTACTTAATCTGATGGAGGAACATCCTGGACCAGCAGTAATGTTCCAAGGATAGCATGTTATGCAGACATTTCAGAGAGTGAAAATAAAATTCTATAATTTGACCATAGATAGCAAGAATTTGGGTCTTCAAAATCACAGATTCACTTATCTTGCTTTTCCATAGTGCATTTCTTTCCTGGGGACAGTGGGTGGAGGCCCAGGTTTATTTTGAAAAAGTAGAAGTGGGAATGAGAGCAACTAGGAAAATCTAGAAATTTCTCTTCTCTTTCTCTGCCACTGAAATAGGCATTGTTAAAGCAATGATATTAAATGTGCTTTTAATTCAATTCCATTCTAGTGTTTTGAAGCTGACCCTCCAGGTATCGAACCTCTATTGGTTGTTGATGGAAAGAGCTTTGAACTGCAGGGCCTTCAGGCCTGCATTTGAGCACTGCTTGTGCTGTTTTACTGTGAGTTGATTTGCTCTTCTGGAAAAGAGGCCACTGATAATCTCACTGGCTGGCTGTGAGGGTTCATTCAGGGGAGGGGGTCAAAGGGCTTTGTAAATAAGTGAAGTTCATTGCCAGGGGGAGTCGTATAGATTTCCAGAAAGACAGTGAGATTAGGAGTTGGGAAAACTAGGTGTCCTTTGTTTGCCAATAAGGGCAACTTTGGAAGATTAACTTGATTTTCCTTGGGATTGGATTTCTTTGTCCATAAATGGTGATAATGGGATGATTATTGGAGATTATTCACAGGAGTTTCCATTTATGAGTACCGTTTGTTTGCAGTGATTGTAGTAGTATTTTATATGCACTTAATCTTCACAGCAGTCTGCTGAGGTACTTACTGTTTTCATCATTTTATCAAATGAGAACAAATGAGAAAACTTAAGCTGCCCTTGAGAAGGGCCAGGGTAGGTCTGATTCCTCCTTGTGTCTTAAGTGTTTGGCCTAAGGTCTCATTCATAAATGTATCAAATGATGAGAGAGTATCCCAGAGGTCAAGGGATGTTCTCAAATTTGCAGAGTTTTCTCAACTTATAGTGAGGGCTAGAACTCAGCAATTATGAAGGCCTCCATGTTTGCTGATCTTCGCTATGTCATGAACATATTTTCTTAATGAATAAATGAATGAATGCACAGGCTGATAAACTAACTCTTCTGCAGGATAAAGGAAAGGTTTGCAATATTTTGTTTGCCATAGTAATTGCCTTAAAAAGAACTAGATCATAAAAAACTAAAGTTACATGGTTATATGCATTTAATAATGTGCATCAAGTTTCCAGACCCTACATAGGTGCATATAGAAGCTCTCAGTGAGTGAGTGATGCAATAGTGGATGGTACATGTTGCATTGGCTGCAGGCCATTTCTTCCAATGATATGCACACAGTGGGGACAGTGAGTATTATGTGTGTGTGTACTTTATTTCCCTTCTCTTCCCTCTGTTCCCTGGCTATTCTTGGTTTTGAACCCGGCAGCCATGCACCACCTGGAAGCCATTCACCCAACAACAATGAAGACCAGCAAACCACACCACCTGTCTCTCCTAGATGCTATCATATTTTCCCCTTTTTGTTTATTTTTGTGGCTTCTTTATATCAATGTCTTTTTTTCATTTCTTAATATCTGCTCACTAAGTTCTGTGTAGATTATTCCTCCTAAGTATCCCTCCCATCACCCCCTCCTCATCATTTGCCTTTGCTTCACAGGGATCATGGCTCCTGCCTTGCAGAACTCTGTGCCCTGTTACCACAACATAAATTTCACCTGTTATTCTCCTTCCAGGGCTCACCATGGTGTTCCCAAAGGCACAAGAGAGAGAGACCCCTTGATTTCATGTATGAGAACCTTTTTCTGCTGTGCAGCTCCTTCTAGCAATCTTCTCCCCAGGTTAACACCTCCCTCCCTCCATTCTTCATCAGCCTTATGCTCACTCACTCCTTTGCCTGTGCTATTATTTCTTCCCAGAACACTTGCTCAAATCTATGGACCCCCTTCTGCTGCCCGAGACCTGGCCATATACATATTGATAATGGTAATGTTGATTGTGTTGAAATTATTCTGATTTGTCTTGGGCCCTCCTATGAGATATTGCATGCTGCTTTTCACACAGAAGTCTTTAGAAATGCTTGTGGAGTGAATGACTGATTGTTTATGCTTGCATTCATTTTTCAAGACTTTTGAGCTTATAACTCTTAACAGAAATCTCAGGTTGTCAGGCTCCTAATAACTGAACAACAGTGATGTTGCACCAAAATTGAAATTTTCATTATTGTATTAGCTTTGTGTTTAACTCTGGCAGCTACTTTTTTTTTGAGGTTTGGCTTTTTATAAATAAATAATTAGGCATTAGGATTTCTAAAAAAATTATCTTCATATCCAGGAAAAATGTTTTGAAAACAACCAACCATTACATGAGTATTGATCATTATACTAATCAGCTTTATTTTGTAGAAGTGCTGGGTGCTGTGCAAAGTATTTTAGAGGCAGGATCTTATTGCATTCTCATAACAACTCTATCAAAAAGATACTGTTCTTACTCTTCTACAAAGGAGGGAATTGAGGCTTGGCAAGGTTAAGTAAAACTTGTTCATGGTCACACAGCTGGAAAGTGGTCTTTCCAGGACTTTCAAGGACAGGCTTGTGTGATTCCAAAGCCTGTATAGTACTGTACTCGTTACTATTGTATGAGATAAATTTGGCTGTGCTATAGCCTCTTCATGATGATTTTGAATCCTTGCATAAATTTAAGATACTTTCATCATTCGTTTGAACCAGATATCACCTGTTTAGACTTTGCATAATACAGAATAGTTAAAAACAAGGGTTGGCAGATTATCATAACGGGCCAAATATAATCCATTGCTGCTGCTGCCTCTTCCTTCTTCTTCTCTTCCTCCTCCCTCTCTTCCTTCTTCCCTTGAGCTCACAATGGTTTTTATATTTTCTTTTAATGTTCACAAAAATCAAAAGGATAAAAATATGTAGTGATACATGATAATTACATGAAATTCAAATTTCATTTTCCATCAATAAAGTTTTATTGGAACAGCCGTGTTTACTCACTTACATGCTGTCCCTGGCTGCTCTTGCACTACAAGGTCAGAGTTGAGATTTTGTACCAAGAGTGGATTACACTGAATGCAAAGCCTGGAATATTTCTATTAGGCCCTTTACATAAAAGGCTTACAAACCTCTGCTTTGCTTCTAAGAGTCAATGTATGGTGGTATGCACATTTCTGGAGCCCTGGATGGGATGCTAGAAATGTTTTGAATGTATGTGCAGCTCAGTTGTACATTTTTTTTGAGGCTTTCCATTTGCCT